>NC_056006.1:74367117-74669053 GCF_018446385.1 Zingiber officinale
ATCATTTATGTCATGCATGCGACATGTCATGTCATCATTTATGCCATGCATGTAATGTCATGTAGATAGAATTTTACATGATGTAGATGAGATCTAAATCTCTTACTCAATATTAAAACTTATACCTTTTGTTAATATGGTAAGAACCAGACTTTAAGTTCTTGTTTGAGTTGTTGGCCAAAGCCAAGCTCAACTTAAAATTAAACATGTTCAAACCATAGAGATGCAATCTCATGATTAACGGGTTGGTTTTAAACTGGAAGCTTTGATTTGTTGTGCTAAAGCCATGATCAATGTGGATAGAGGTGAAGTTGGGTGATGTGCATTTGATGTATAATTGTTAATGTGTTAACAACCTGATGTTTATGCGAAGAATAATTAGTTGCTAGCATAATGTGATAGTTACATATAAGTGATATGCAATCGGTAAATATATTATCTATTGCTATAGCTAAGAATGACTTATTGGCTAAAGTCAAGGTTATTCTTATCTATGGTGGATATCAACCCACTTGGAGAAAACCTACCATCTCTTGAATTCAAAATAAGGGTATTTGAATTTGATAAATAAGCGGACTTTTATATAAATTATTTACATAAATAAAATCATGTCTCTTATATATTCTCATTTTTGTATTTCTAGGTTAATCATTTAATTATGACTTCTGTTAATCTATGTTTAATTTTGGACTTGAATAAATTGACTGGGCTGAACTCCTTGGACTAATTTCGAAATTTGAGAAATGTTCTCAAAGCTGAGAAGCTAGCCTATGTCCTTGATCAGGCTCTTCCCACCAGTCTTAATGTCGATGCAACTGCAAACTAACTGTTGGCCCTTTAGAAACATTAGGATGATTCTGTACTTGCTTGTTGCATCATGATCACCCCTAAGACTCTAGAATTATAGAAACAACATGAACATTTGGATGCTTATGATATTGTCTATCATCTTCGTGAGCTATTTGATGAGCAAGCTAGATCCGAAAGGTTCGAGGTCTCCAAGCTTCTCTTTTGCTCAAAGATACAGGAGGGTTCGTTTGTAGTACAATACGTATTAAAGATGAATGACTACATAGAGCGTTTAGCATCACTTGGCTTTACGATGGATCATGAGTTAAGTATTGACTTAATTCTACATAGTTTATCGAAAAGTCATTCACAATTTGTGATGAACTATCAGATGAACAATTTGGAATTGACCATTCCCAAGATGATAAATATACTCAAGACTGTGGAGCCTTTTGTCAAGGATGAACAGAAAACTGTGATGTTAGTAGACTCCTCCAAGAAAGGTTCTAAGAGGAAGCCAAAACATCAGGCTAAAGGGAAAAGAAAAAAGGCCAAGATAGTAGAACCGACATAAAAGAGCCCATGATGCCATCATTGTGGCAAGATGGGATACTGGCAAAGAAGCTGCAAGATCTATCTTGAGTTCGTGAAGAAGAACAAGACATCCGATGCCCCATCCTCTTTACGTATTTTTGTTATTGATTATCATGCTATTTCCTTAGACACTTAGATATTGAATACTGATGTGACTCACATATATGCAATGACATACAAGGGCTAAGGAATAACAGAAGACTCGTCAAGGGAGAAACAAGTCTACGAGTTGGGAATAGAGCAAAGGTTGTTGCAGTCACCATCGGAACATACTTTGTTAAAGCTTCCTAGTGGACTTGTCTTAAAACTAGATAATTATTATTTTGTTTCAGAATTAATAAAGAACATTGTTTCTATTTCTTGTTTAAATAGAAAAGGTTTCTATTTAACTTTTAGTAATAATTGTTGTTATATAACCTTAATAGTGTTCTTTATGACACTGGAACTTTATGCAATGACATCTACGCATTAGATATATCTAGAAATGTACTTAATATTGAAAAGAGCAATAACATGCTTGAATAGATAATCAATTAACCTCTTACTCGTGGCATTGTCGCCTTGGCCATATAAGCAAGAAACACATGTCTGAATTGTAAAAGATTGCAGTTCTTGAATCATTTGAATTAGATACATGTGATTCATTTTTAAAAGGCAAGATGACAAAGTTATCTTTTTTTCAAAAGGGTGAATGAGTTGATGAGTTACTTGGGCTTATACATACCAATGTATGTGGATCAATGACAACTCATGCATTAGGAGGGTATAGCTACTTTATTACTTTCATTGATGATCACTCTCGTTATGGGTATGTGTATCTAATGAAACACAAGTCTGGAGCCTTTGAAAAGGTTAGAGAATTGAGAAGTGAAATAGAGAAACAACTTGGTAAAAATATTAAGATACTTCTATCCGATCGAGGTGGTGAATATTTAAGTCAAGAGTTTCTAGATTATCTAAGGGATAATGGTATATTGTCTCAATCGACTCCGCCTTATACGCCACAACATAATGGTGTATCGTAAAGGCGTAATCGAACCTTGTTAGACATGGTTAGATCAATGATGGACCGTGCAGATCTTCTTAAGACCTTTTGGGGTTATGCACTCATGACAACTGTTTACTTGCTAAACAGAGTCTTGACGAAGGTAATCTCAACTACTTCATATGAGGTATGGACTAGTAAGAAACCCCTCATATCTTATTTGAAGATATGGGGATGTCCTGCTTATGTGAAGAGGACTATATCAGATAAGTTGGACGCTAAGTCTGATAAGTGTTTATTTATTGGATATCCTAAGGAAACTAAGGGCTACCAATTCTATCCCCCTTGGAACAAAAAATGTTTGTTTTAAGGCATGCTACCTTTCTAGAGAAAGAATTTCTCTTACAGGAAGCAAGTGAGAGTATAGTTGAACTTGATGAAGTTCAAGAGACTCTAATAAACACTAATGAGATGCCTAGTCAAGAACCACAACCGATTATGACATAACGCCCTCGTAGATCAGGTAGGACACGCAATATTCCTGAGAGATATGAATCTCTTGTAAGAGAATAGAATGATGTGTTACTCATTGAGGATGAAGAACCTATTGATTATGAAGAGGCTCTAAATAGTTCAGAAAAGGACAAGTGGCTTATATCCATGAAGTCAGAAATGGATTCCATGTATGAAAACCAAGTTTGGAACTTGGAAGGCATTACGCCTATAGGGTGAAAATGAGTTTTCAAGAAGAAAATCGACATGGATGGTAATATTATTATCTACAAGGCAAGATTGGCGGCGAAAGGCTATTGTCAAAGGCAAGACATTGACTATGATAAACTTTCTCACCTGTGGCTATGGTTAAATCTATTTAGATATTCCTAGCCATATCAGTTCATCATGATTATGAGATATGACAGATGAATGTGAAAACAACTTTTCTTAATGGAAATCTGCTCAAGGATGTGTATATGATACAGCTCGAAGGCTTCACATATGTCAATAAGAATAAAATATACAAGCTTCAACGATCCATTTATAGACTAAAGCAAACATCCAAGAGTTGGAATATCTGTTTTGATGAGGCGATCAAACAGTTTGATTTTTCATAAAATTCAAACAAACCTTGTGTATCAAAAGGTTAGTAGGAGTGTAGTCGTATTCCTAATATTATATGTTGATGACATATTACTTATAGGAAACGATGTGCCAATTTTATAGTCAGTTAAAGTTTAGTTGTCCAATACGTTCTCCATGAAAGACATGGGAGAAGCAACTTACATTCTCGGGATGAAAATATATAGAGATAGATCGAAAAGGTTTCTTGGTCTTTCACAGTCGACATATATAGACAGAGTGCTAAAATGGTTTAGCATGTCTGAATCCAAAAAAGGTTTCATACCTATGAGGTATGGAATTCAACTTTTGAATTCTATGCACCCATGCACAGAAGATTAGAGGATTTGCATGGATAAGATACCTTATGCGTCCGTAATAGAATCTATCATGTATGCTATGTTATGTACAAGATCTGATGTATCATATGCTCTGAGTGTTACGACCAGATACCAATATGATCTAGGAATGGATTATTGGGTGGCTGTCAAGATGATCCTTAAGTACTTAAGAAGAACTAAGGATATGTTCTTAGTTTATGGAGATGGTGATATGATCATACGCGGATATATAGATGCTAGTTTCCAGACGGACAAGGATGACTCCAAGTCCTAGTCTGGATTCATATTCATATCAAATGGAGGCATAGTTAGTTAGAAAAGTACCAAGAAGAACACTGTTGCAGATTCTACCTGTGAGGCGAAATACATTACAGCTTTGGAAGCAGCAAAGGAAGCGGTTTGCATCAAGAAGTTTGTTACTGAACTTGGAGTGGTTCCATCCATTGTTGAAGCATTACCTATTTAATGCGACAACACTGGAGCCATTGCGCAAGCAAAGAAACTGAGGTCTCATCAGTGATCAAAACATATGCTTCACCGTTATCATCTGATCAGGGAGATCGTTAGTAGGAAAGAAATACAACTCGAGAAAATTCCCATTGAAAGGAATCTAATGGATCCTTTGACAAAGGCTCTACCACAAAGCAAGTTGAGAGTCACGTCTGTGCTTACGGTTTAGGACACCATGATGATTGCCTTTAGGCTAAGTGGGAGTGTCAGAATTTGAGGGGCGTCTTAAGGAAATCGCCTTATGGTTTTTTTTCTATTTATTTGATAAGAATAGATTCACTATTTGAGTGTATATTATATGTTTGATGATCTCAAACTCATTTATTGAATGCCCGTAATATAATTCATAGCAAGAGAGAATTTGTTATTGGATAACAACTAGTGATTATCTCTACATGTGCAATTATGAATATATTGAAATTTTCCTAGTCATCGAATTGATGCATTCAGACATTATCAATTCTGTAAGACTAGCACGGGTTATACTCCTTGGTTCATCCAAGTAGCTATTTTCTCACTGGTTGGAGACATTGAGATGTTGAGAGTTAAACGTGAATGCTGGTTATGATAACTTGTTCATTGGAGTGACTCGATGTAAGAATTCATATGGTTCTCTACATATATATAGATAAGTCTGTGAAGTTCTTACTATAGCACGAGTGCAAGTTTCTTTCGACTTGAGGTATACAAGTCATTTTTGTAACGCCCCGCCCCTCCTGCTAAGGAGACGGGGGTTACTTACACATACATATACATACCTACTTACTACAGTGGAAGTCTTATTTATAAAAATTAGAAACATTTCTTTTTTTTTCTATATGAATCAACATGACTAATCACCTGGACATATAGAAATCACATAGCATACTTAACATGATTTGTAAGTCATAATGCCCAAACATAAAATTAAATGTCATGGAGTCATAAAGCAGTAACATAACTAGGCATGGTTCTTATTAAACAAAAAGCAGGTCTTTCTCCTTTAGCCAGGACACTACCACACACATCCTTCCAGCCCCTCCTGCTGCTCCCCTAGTTCATCCATTCCTTGCCTTTATCTGTGGTACAAAAAAGTAAGCTGTGAGCACTCATGGCTCAGTAAGTTCCTTTCCTACTCACAAAAACCGTATGACATATATCAAAATCACAAGACATAACACATGAAGGCAATTCATTATATCATGCAGCATATCATAGCATATCATAACATAAGCGTAAGGTATCATGACATAACATAACAAAATCATCAATTTCACCCTGACATATCATAACATCATCATAAATATCATGGCATAATCATAAGGTATATGCAAGGTAAATTCCTAACCATGTATCATGAAAACATATGCAATATGTCCTTTGAAAACTTATAATATACATACTTAAACATAATCTTAACATGATTAGGGCCCTGGCTTGTACCACATACATAAATGCGCGCGTCCTATGTAGGTCCAAGGTAGCAAGTCTTGAACCCTACAAGGCATACATACTAGGCCCGTTTCTTAGTCCATCGACCTAGGGGCACTTAGGAGCCCATCCCTAACGAGGCCCGTTTCTTAGTCCATCGACCCCGGGGCGCTTATAGAGCCCACCCTTGGTACAAGCCATACATAAAGTAAAATAGCATGTTCTTACATATCATGGTTCTTATCTCTTCTTGTACATCGTGTCACTTATCATATCATACCATATAGACTTTTGGGCACACAGCTCATCATAATGGTATGTAAAGATTTGGGCACACAGCACATCATATATTTTATGCATAAATTGGGCACACAGCACATCATATATTTCATGCATAAATTGGGCACACAGCACATCATATATTTCATGCATAAATTAGGCACACATCACATCATATATTTCATGCATAAATTTGCACATAGCTTCATCATAAATAATACACACCATAGCATAAGGGTTTCCATCATGTATAGATCATAAGTGTGCATAATTAAACGTAGAAGCATGAAAATCTTACAATCATGGCATATAAGATACATGGAAAACATAATTCGATCTCTAACCCTAATGTCTCTTTGTGGCCGAACCATATAGGTTGGGTTTATGGTGAAAACTTCATCCCAACATGTGAACCCTAAGCAAGCATCACTTCTTATACCATACGAACTATCATGAGCAAGTTTAGGTAGAGTTCTAGGTTACTTAGACTTACAACTTATCATGGCCGAACCTTATCAAGCATGCATTGGGTTAAAGACTATCATTCAAGCTTGTGAACCCTAAACAACTTTCATAGCAAACATTTCAAGGAATAATATGAGCATGGTTGAGTTGGGTTCTAAGTTTCCTAAGTCATTCATCATGTATTGGCCGAAACTTGTAGGGTTTGAAATTAGGGTTCAAGTGCCCTAAAAACATGAGAACCTTAAACAACCTTCATAGCAAATATATCAAGGAATAACATGAGCATAGTTGAGCTAGGTTCTAAGTTCCCTAAGCCCTAGATCTTGATGTGGCCGAAACATGTAGGGTTTAGAATTAGGGTTCAAGTGCCCTAAAAACATGAGAATCTTAAATAACTTTCATAGAAAAAATATCAAGAAATAACATGAGCATAGTTGAGTTAGGTTCTAGGTTCCCTAAGTCCTTCATCATGACATGGCCAAATACTATAGGACTAAAAACCTAGGTTCAAGTGTCCTAAAAGCATGGAAACCTTAAACAACTTTCATAGCATATATATCAAGGCATAACATGAGCATAGTTGGATTAGGTTCTAAGTTCCCTAAGCCCTAAGTCTTGATGTGGCCGAAACATGTAGGGTTTAAAATTAGGGTTCAAGTGCCCTAAAAACATGAGAACCTTAAACAACTTTCATAGCAAAAATATTAAGGAATAACATGAGCATAATTGAGTTAGGTTCTAGGTTTCCTAAGTTATACATCATGTAATGGCCGAATACTATAGGACTAAAAATTTAGGTTCAAGTGTCCTAAAAGCATGGAAAACTTAAACAACTTTCATAGCATATATATCAAGGAATAACATGAGCATAGTTGGGTTAGGTTCTAAGTTCCCTAAGTCCTAAATCATGAAGTGGCCGAATGATATAGAGCATGAATTTAATTTCCTTACAACAATAAACATGAGCCCACTAGATTAGCTACATAACATTTCATCAAGGAGATCATGAGCATCTTAGATTTTGCTTTAAATTCTCCTAGGCTTTTTTTTTTAAAAAAAAACCAACATAACCGAACCTTCATGGACATGAATAGAGTTTAACTAAACATATAATCATGGCATATCATAATAGTTTCATGACTTATCTTAAGGAGATCTTGGCATACTTAATTTTAACTTAAAGCTCTCCTAGGTCCTTAGTTTTTTACCATGGACGAATACTCATGGATCTAGGTTTTACCAAACATTTTTAACATAGATAAATCCTTACCATAAAATACATGCTACAAGAGAAATGTTCAATCATATTAAATCTAGATCCTTTCATTCTCTATATCCTTCCTTTGATCTTATCTTGGTTAGAATTCCTTCATGATGTTTTCTTAGCTTTCTCTTTATTTTTATATACAACCGAATCTTCATAGCAAAATAAGAGCTATTGTACCACAGGTGAGGGGAACTTACATCCTTTCGCTTGTGGTGTTCCTTAGGGAAAAAGGTGTTCTAGTGATAAGGAAGGTGGAAGCTTCTTCTTCTTGTATCTTCTCTTGTTTCCTTTGCTTGTAAGGGCTAGAACTTGAAGTTTACTTCTCGGTAATTAGCTTTCTTGGAGAAGAACTTAACTTAGAAATTGGTATGAGGAGAGGAAAGGAGTTTCTTGGTTCGGTGAGAATGGAGAAAGAAGAAGGAGGAAGAAGAAAATGAATTAAATCCCTTTGTTTTCTTCTCTAATCCTATTTATCCCTTGCCAATGAGACATGTCCCCATTCTTTCCCCCAACTCCTCTTTTCCCTCACTCCATTAATTCCCACGAAAATAGAGAGGGGAAGGGAAGTAGTCAATCCTTCTTTTGCTTGCTCCCTTTTCTTAACCAAGAGGGAAAAAAGAGGTAAGCAACTTGGTTTTCTCTTGCTCTTTTGCTTAGTTTTCTTTTCTCCTTTAACTAAATTTTTCATTCCTTTCATTCCAATTATTTCTTCTTATCCTAATGGTTATCATTCATAAATCTATCTCCATCATTTGTGGGAGGTTCAAGGTTCAAGCCTTGACCTCACCTCTTCTTATTCTATATTTCTTCTTTTTGTTTTTATTTTCCTTTTTCTCTTATTCTTTTCATTTCTATGCTCTAAGGAAAAAAATAATATTCATACACCTATCTTATAATTTCGTGGGTGTTACAATTTTGGTCATGGAGACTTATACTTTGACATCTTAAGCAAACATCTCATTGAGGTGTGGACCCGAGATGATTGGGTATAAGTTGAAGTGCCCGAAGGTGTTTGGATAGCCCATAGAGGATTTATCGCTCCTTGCGAGGAGACGTACACCTTATGGTCATTCGTTAGGATTATTACTCTAAGTCTTTGGCCAAAGCATCATATGTTAAGAGTACGAGACTTTTGTACACATGTATGAGTAATTTAAATCCATAGAACGAGGAAGTATTACTTGGGCTAGGTGTGGCGTAGTCAGTCTAGTGGGGATAAGACACATAGACCATGCTCTGAACCAAGTAGGTATAAGATGAGTGAAAGGAATGAGACATGACTCACTGTAGCTATTGAAGAGTTTAGCATTAATTCTAAGATCAACTATGATTTTCTAGATAATTGGGGATCATGATGTACTACTAGGTGCCACTCATGATCGTTCTATAATTAAGTAATTAATTATGAACGATGAAGATAAACAGAGAACCTATTGGGTCACATGCACTAACGAGTCTCTAAAAGACGTAAAATAAGTTAAAGAATAGGATTCTTAGATCAAGAGATAAATGTTTAGTTGGATCATATATAAGACAAATATGGAAATATTTATCACAATGGAAGCACGGACGGGTCACATCTCTTATGAAAGAGTTGGACCATATTTGGTTTAATCATGAATTAGTCATGAACCAACTCGATTTAGTTGTGAACCAAACCAAGGGGTTAATGGGCTAATTTTTAGTTAAGGACTAATGGGTTGGATTTGAGCTTTCTAATTCAACTTATTAATGAGGGCTATATATTGATATGGTTGAGAGAAAATTATACACATGAGATCATTAATTGACTTATAAGATTTTTGGAAAACCTTAACCCAATTTCTCTTCTCCTCTCCCTCTCCCCTCTCTCTTTCCCGCCGCTAACAAGAGGGGCTCCCTCTTGTTGCCGTGACCACCACAAGGAAGAAATCTCTTCCTTGTGTGCTTCTCTTCCTCTTCCTCTTGATCCTTCTTCTTCAACATTGCTAAGGTTGATTCCCTTCTCGTTATAGGTCATCCATAAGGTACACCTAGCGTAAATTTACTTTTCGTAAAAATTAAATTATGTGATCATGTTTGGCATGTTGTATCCTTGTATATGTGTGGTGCATGTGATGTAATAATTTAGGAATTATTATTGGTTTATTTTCCTCTGTGCATGTTTATGAAATATGTGTTAGCACACACCGCATCGGGCATATCCCAACACTAGAATCAACTATCATGCCAAAACAATCACTTCCTAAAAGACACCAATATTTTTGTGATTACCATAAATCTCATCATCATGATACTAGTGAATTTCATAAGTATGGCAAGAAGCTCTATCGACTAGTGGAGTTAGGAGAAACATATAAAAAAGTAGCCTCTCTCACCTTTCAAGGATCTCCTTTGAGAACACAGTGGGAAGAGCCTAGCTGATGCTTAAACCAAATATCCGGTCAGCATCTTCATGAAGAGTCCGATTGACATCTTCAAATAAATCCAAATCGGCAAAATCAAGATGGACAACATCCACTCAGCAAGGCGACACCGATTGACGAAAGTCAAAGATAAGTTTCAATCTACCATCCACTAGTAGGCTCAACCGATAGCTCAACCAGACCAAGTGGCCCATTCATCCTTATTTAACAACTTGAGATTATCCGCTCAGGCCGACTTGATAAATATGTTTAAAATTTGAATTTTATATTTTAAACTTTAAAGTATAACCCTATCTTTAGGAAAATAGATACTTCGAGCTTCAAGGCATTCGGGTCATACATGGTGCCTCTAATATCTAAGGCATCCTGGTCATACATCGTGCCTCTAAGCGCCAAGACATTCGGGTTATATACTATGCCTCTAATCTATAAGGCATCCAGGTCATACACCGCGCCTCTAAACTCCAAGGTCTTCGGGTCATATACCATGCCTCTAATCTCCAAAATGTCTGGGTCATATACCATGCCTCCAAGCTCAGGGCATTTAGGTCATATACTGTGCCTCCAAATTCTAATGCATTTGGGTCATACACCGTACTTCCAAATTTCAAGGTATTAGGGTTATACACCGTGCCTCCAAATCCAAAGGTTTTGGGTCACACACCGTGCCTTTAATGTCCAAGGAGTCTGAGTTATACTCCGTGCCTCCAAATCCCAAGGCATTAGGGTCATACGTCGTATCTCCAAACTCCAAGGATAAGTTCCAGACTTTCGTACCGTTTGACTGAGTTATAAGTGAACCTACCCTCACTCCTGTTCAGACTCTTGGGCCACCCGACCGAATTATAAGTGAGTGTGCCTTTGCGCATATTCCAGACTCAAGTACATCTTAGCGGAGTTATAAGCAAGCCTACCCTCATATCTGTTTAAGACTCTCGTGCCGCCCGACCGAGTAATAAGCGAGCGTACCCTCACGTATGATCTAGATTCTCGTGCCGCTTAGTCAAGTTATAAGCGATCCTGCCCTCGCGCCTGTTCCAGACTCTCGTACTGCCCGACCTAGTTATAAGCAAGTATGCCCTCATGCCTATCCTAGACTTTTGAGTCGCTTGGCCGAGTTATAAGCAAGCATACCTTTGCACCTATCCCAGACTCTCATGTCGCTCGATAGAATTATAAGTGAGCCCGCCCTTGCACCTATTCCAAACTCTCGTGTTGTAATATACTAAAAATGTAGATAAAGATGTAAATAACTAAAATATAACATAATTAAATTTTAAGGAAAATAAATATATTTTAGTGATAATTTATCAAGAAATAAATTTATATGAATTTATGGAATTTACTAGAATTTTTTTATATTTTAAAGGAACCATTTTATATTTTAAAGGGTATAAATGGGTAAAAGATAAAGTCTGTTTAAAATATCTATTTTAATGAGGAGTTGATAATATATATTAACCTAAGTTAATATTTACAAACCTAACTTTTATTTTTTGCATTTCGTTTCATCTCCACGTCGCTTACGTCCCCTTCGCTACAACAATTATGCCGCGTCCGATCGCTTGATTCGTTGCCTCCGGTGAGCATTCATCGTCGCCTTCTCAAAGAAGCCCCACACTCCCATCCCAAGGGGTCAGCCACCATCGTGTGTTACCTCTTCGCATCCGACCCCAACGCCACCATGTAAGAGCAGCCAACGTCGTGTCCTTCTCCTTGGTCACCACCGTCGGTCATTGTATCGCTACTTCTTTGCTAGAGCCGAAACATGGAGGGCACATCACAACCAGCGATAAAGCCACTATTATCCACCATGAGCGCGAGGGCTATAGTCACGTTTTCTCTCGGCTGTTGCACGTAACTGGCCATTTTGGTTATTCTTTAACATTGCCTAGACGTCGATCGTCCTCCTCCCTCCAATCCGCCTGCCTTCCAGTAGCCACGAAGGGCATCAGACAACAAGGAGAAAGGCTCTCCTTGCCCATTTCGACGATTTCCCAGTCGCCGACACCCTTCTTGCTGCCCTATGCCACTGATCCGATGAGCAATTGTCGGTGTCGGAACATAGTTACTATCGGACATGCCACCGTTGCCAGCAGCAAGGATCCCAACCCTTGGACATTGGTTTTATCGATGTCGTCCTTGTCCTTCCAAATCGATGATGACCATTGTGTTCCAACAGTAGTCAAGCCATCATAAACTAGTAGGATTCGACCACAAGGCATATTATTAAATTGAAGATGATTAAAACAATCTACAATCGAGGTGGGTAGTTTTGATCATAATGCATAATTATTTACTGCCATGTTTTGATGAGTTGCAGTTACTCACTTACCTTAAATCTATCCTATATTGCTCTTGAGTTTGATACCTTATTATTTGTCCTTATATTTGAATATGTTGTCGAGAGCTATGCAGTCTTGGTTGTTATTCATGATTTGATTTATATACATGCATGATATTATCAGACCATAGTCTAGTTATAGGCTTATGCTCATGCATTTATATTATAGTATAATTATATACTTAGGCTCATGCCTGCAGGGTATTGATATGATAGGTAGTATAGTTGTATACTTGTGAGGGCATATATATTAGTGAGATGGTGTTGACCTATACTTGATGGAAATCACTCCATAGTAGAGGAGTAGCATATTCTACTAGGCTTCTCGCATCGGATCAACCCCTAGGATTACTTATTCTTGATCTTGTTGTTTATTATATGTGTGATGATACCATAGGATTAGTTGAGATATTAATACTAGATGACTAGTATTCTCTTGATGAGATTGGTTGACTAGTATCTTGGGGACTTGATTATCTATTTTCTGCCTATATTTTAGTAAGATTATATCGTAGTATAGGATATCGAGTATCCAAGTAGACCCTTACTTGTTATATAGGTTCATGCCTATACATTAGTAAGATAATACCATAGTGTAGTATTTTGAGTATCCTACTAGTCCCGTGGTTAGTATATCCTATCGACAATTATCTCTCATTCATGGTTGAGAGAGTCGTCAGCGACCATTAGTATATCCTGTCGACCATTGTCTCCCATTTATGGTTGAGAGAGTTGTCTACGATCATGATATATATGACTACCCACGAGACCATTCGTGGTAGTGAGTTTGTGTGCAGTCTGTAATTAGACAACTACGTATATACCTTGTCTACCCACGAGACCATTCATGGTAGTGAGTTCGCCCACAGATATTGACTGTTTTCTTATCCTATCTACCCATGAGTTCATTCATGGTAGCAAGTTTGCCTGCAGACAGTGACTATTTGTTTACCCTGACTGCTCATAGGACCATCCGTGGTAGAGCGTTCTCTTGCAGTCAGTGCTTGTTATATACTTGCTATATGTCGGTCCTGTATTTGTTCATGTATGTTTGGATGTACTATATGTACTGTATGTACTCTCAATTTATTGGTTATACTTGGTTGAGCAGGTTAGTAAAGTGCTATGCTATTGATTATAATTTTGGTTAGCTGGTGATTATGTTGGAAAACCTATATTGATTAGTAAGTATTTTACCTGACACTGCATCCTTTGATCTCTTGACAGTATATATCTATGCATAATCTTCTTTTCTCCACTGAGTTGTTGTACTCACTACCCTTTATTTCTTCTTGACTTTTAGATTAGCAAATAGAGGACGTGTTCGCTCAGAGGTCTTGGATGTCAGCCCCGCTCGAGTTGGTTTTCTGTTGAGTTGCTTCATTTTATTGTTCTTGTTGCTTATGACCGTAGTTTCTTTCTATATCGGATGTTGAGTATGTTCATATGCACATGCATACATACACGTATTATCATTTTTATCTTGTTGTGTTATCTTTAAGTGATTTGATATCGATTATTTCATATATTGTTATTAGGGCGTACTGCCCACTTTGGAGGACAAGTACACTCTTGGGGCATGACACGTGTTCCTCGGTCAAGTTATAAGTGAGTATGCCCTCACGCCTGTTCTAGACTCTTGGGTTACCCGACTGAATTATAACCGAGTATGCCCTCGTGCCTATCCCAGACTCTCATGTCGCTCAGCTAAGTTATAAGTGAGCATGCCCTCACGCATGTCCTAGATTCTCATGCCACTCGACAGAGTTATAAGCGAGCCTACCCTTGCGTATGTTCTAGACTCTAGTGCCGCTCGGTCGAGTTATAAGTGAGCACACCCTCACATCTATACTAGACTCTCGTGCCGCTCGACCGAGTTATAAGTGAGCTTGCCCTCACACCTATCCCAAAAGATGAGTTATAAGCGAGCATACCCTTGCGCCTGCTCCAAACTCTCGTTCCACTCATTGAGTTATAAGAAAGAATGCCCTCATGCCTATCTCAGACTCTCGTGTTGCTCGGTTGAGTTATAAGCGAGTATGCCCTTGCACTTGTCCCAGACTCTCCTGCCGCTCTGCCAAGTTAGAAGAGATCCTGCCCTTGTATCTATCTAGACTCTCATGTTGCTTGGTCGAGTTATAAGTGAGAATGCCCTAGTTCTTGTTCTAGATTTTTCAGGCTAGTTGACTGAGTTATAAGCAAACATGCCCTTGAACCTGTCCCAGACTCTCGTGCTGCTTAGCTGAGTTATAAGCGATCCTACGCTCACGCCTATCCCAGACTCTCGTACTGCTCGATTGAGTTATAAACGAGCATGTCCTTGCGCCTATCCCAAACTCTCATGCTGCTCGGCCGAGTTATAAGCGAACTTATCCTAATGCTTGTCCTAGATTCTCGTGCCACCCGATCAAGTTATAAGCGAGCATGCCCTCGTACCTGCCCCAAACTCTCGTGCCGCTCGACCGAGTTATAAGCGAGCTTGCCCTTGCACCTACCCCTGACTCTCATGTTGCTCGATCGAGTTATAAGCGAATCTACCCTTGTGCATGTCCTAAACTCTCGTGTTGCTCGACTGAGTTATAAGTGAGTTTTCTCTTGTGCCTATTCCACGTCATTTAAGCACTACTCACATGAGTTGGTGTGCACGCATTAACATAATGCCATGGAAGACAATGTGAAGGCTGAGACACATAAAAAGACATGTTCAGTTAGTCGAGCTTATAGTCTCCTTAGATTAAACATGAAAGGGAGGCTTGTGATGTAGCAAATAAGGTAGGGCTCTCGGAGTTGGGGTGAAAGTCAAGATGAAGTTGCAGTTTAAGTCAGGGTGAGATGATGGTCAAAGTCTATTAGGATCTACCACGCTAAACATGGAGAAACTGCAGCGAAAAAACTTACTAGATCCTTTCAAAAGATCCATGCGAAGGAGAAAGAAAAACATATACTTAGTTTTATAATAAAGAGTTCTACCTTTGACGCATGAACACGATCTCCCGACATCAAGGATCTCAACCCTATCACGTGTTCGTGCCTCTTTTGGTATTCATACGAACACAAGAAAATGGAGAAGACCAACACTTAAAGTTGTGCTAGCAACTTTCTAGTAAGTTTCGGCCAAAGAAAGAGGAGAGAAGAAGAAGAAAGGAATCTCCATTTAGAAAATGAGAGGAAAAATGCTTTTGTACTTCATCCAATGAAAATACTTAATGAACATTAATTCACCTAATGAGACTTAATGAGCATTAATATTCTATTAAGGCCATTTTCAAATTGTTTAGTCTTGAATTCAATTTTGAAAATTGAATGGATAATCAATTTCGAAATTAACTCTTTTAATGTTTCATTAATCTCCATTAATCGTCTTTAGTGAATGAATTCACTTGAGTCTATCTCAAGTCTAATTTGGATTAGACTAAATTTATATGGTTGGATTCACTTGAGTCTAACTCAATGAGTCTAATCCGGATGTGTCAATCATCTCATAATTAATTCTTAGAGCTAATACTAATAAAGTCATGGTGCATGTGGCAGAACAAACCACTTCTCCTAGACAAAGCTCCCAGAATAAGCCCGGTCAGCCTTATAGCCGGCCGAACATAATAGGTCCTCCCGACTCTAGAGCTGGTGGGACCTATAGGCTCATCTCCTCACTTCTCCTCGGCATAACTCTCAGCATATATCCACCTAGCCCCAACACCAGTTGGATCTCCAGAGCTTAGTTCCTCACTCCGCAGAGGCAAAGCCTCCAGCATATGGCCGATCGACCCAGAGTGTCGGTCGGACCTTTTGGACTTAGCTCTCCTCTCTCTCCAATGCCAAGATACACAGAATAAATCTAGTTGACTCCAGCATCGATCAGGCATATGGGGCTCAGCTTCCCTCTTCTACAATGTAACTCTAAGCTTATGGCCGATCAACCCAAAGGGTCGGGAAAACCTATGGGGCTATGCTCTCCACTTCTTATATGTAAGTCTCCCATCATATAGTCGGTAGGCTACAAGGGCAGTTGGACTACCTCTTGGGGACAAGATGGTCAGGGAATTACAATAATTTGTCAGAGAATAATAACTATTCGGTAGAAAATATTCCTTTAGCATTACATATGCTTAATATTACTCGACATATTCTGACACTAGATATTTTCTGACATCTCATGATTATGGAGGTTCACAACTCATGATTATGGAGGTTCCAAGGGTTGGAATAAACAAGAGGGTCCTCTCCGTTGGTCAAGTAACTTTATACTACAGTGGCACATCGCATCAACATGACTGTCCTACTATTCATCTTCTCTATTTTTTGCTCGGATACTATTCTAATTTGAGTGTTGGAGTACCTGTGGCAGAGACCCTCTCCCTAGTTTTTGTTCTAACATTCTATTTTCTCTTTCTAATGTGCATAGAAAAGAGCAAAAAGAAATACTCGTGGTCATCTTCTTCCGCCTCAAAGTTAATAGAGTTATCTATCTAGTGTGTCATCTCCATCATTTTCGGACCGAATCAATTTCAAAGAAGCACACTTTTGTGGCATGAACATGAGTATGGTTGCTGGAAAACAAATGCTTTAGCTTCTTCTTTGAAAAATTGCTTCAACATCAGCCGAATTAGGTCATGTGTCTTGCTGTGAGATTATCTGATCATCCATCGGTGATGGGATTGTTGCTTATCATAAACTTGATTTAAGAAATTGTTTGGATTTTTAGACATTTTTGATGGTGAACTTAATTTTTCTTTTAACAATAGATGCTCGTTCTATTCTACTTTTTATAAATTCTCATATAATAATTATGCTTTTATATAGTAAAAAAAAAAAGCTCAAGATGTTAATTTTTTTTTTAATTATTTCCTTAGTCGTTCTTATTCTATTTTAGTTATTTCATTACCCAACAATATATGTATTAAGAGACACCAATACCGTTAGTATCTGTCCTACTCGGGTTAGTAGGACATGACTACTATTGGTGCAATCGATTTTTAAACTTTTGATATTTGATATTGTATTTAAGTTATGTCAGTAAGGGTTAATCTAAATATGATTTGACGTTTGAAAGAAAGAGATTAGCAAGGATAAGGCAGGTGAGAAGTCTATTAAGTGATTAGTCTTAACTAGAGATTATGTAAGGAGAAGTCCTGGTGTAGGCCCTAGTATGTGAAGGTAGATAGTGGAAGTCTTGGTGAGTGAAGTTGGGCCCTAGTGATGAACTTAAGTGGTGGAAGTCCTGGTGAGTGAAGCTAAATAATGGAAGTCCTGGTGAGTAAAGCTGGGCAATCCTAGGGGAAGACAACCTTAGGTAATGAAAAGTCTTGGATGAGTAAACTCTAAGCATGTGTGACTGATTGATTTTTGGTCGACCGCACGCGGTCGACCAAATCAGCAAATTATTAATAATGCTAATACTATTTTTCTTTACTATGTTATATTTATTGTGCTAACTCAGTGTTGCAGGTAAGTCTTAGTACATTACCTTGGTCAGATACTAAGCAAAATCAGAGAAAGTCCAAATGGTCCGGAGGACCAGATATTTGGCAGATAAGTGGAGGTAAGCACTAGAGGAGAGTGTTCCAGTGAGGACGAGTTGTTAGTTAGAGCCCTAAAGCCAATCATATCATGATTGCTGTATGGACTCATTGTATCATATTCCTATGTATATAAAGGCATTTGTTTGGTTATTTGTATTGGTGTCAAATAACTAAGTATAGTAGCGTCCTTGAGTAAAAGGTTCTTACATATATCAATCGATTGGTTGAATCGATAGTGAGATGATATAGAGAATACTACTCTTAATCATTCATAGTCAAGTATTAACATTCAGGGACAATGTTAATGCGATAAGACTAGCATGTAGGTCAACTCGATGACTTGATCTCACAAGTCATGAATATAGAGATATCAAGTTGACATATGTGTATGCATTAGAGAATGTATACTGAATGACCCGCCATGAGAAAGTATCATGGATCGTTATATGAGTGTCATATACTTTCTCATGTGGCTATTAGTATGACTATTAGTCCTTGGACCTGAAGTCACCATGGTTCCCTACATAAGAAGTTGCATACTTTGGCTTCGTGAAACGTCACCCGTAACTGGGTGGAATATATAGGCGATTACTGGGTATGTAACAAATTATACGGAGGGATGTGAGTGATGTAGATGTGATCTATCCCTCCTATATAATGGGAGTGACATTGTTATTCTTGATAGAGTGAGACCACTAAGTGTATGGTCATGCCCAAGTGAGTCAATATGAGATATTGAGCTCATTTGATTATAGTGAGTCTACTTGGAGTTCAAGATTTAGATTGATTAGAGGATGACACTGTCTATGCCTCAAATTGATCAATCTAGGTGTCAAGGATAGAAGGACACTTGTCATATATTGTGAAGAGTCACAATTAGTAGTCACAAGGTGATGTTGGATCTCAACATTCTTGTAACTTGGGTAGTAATGATGTGTTGCTAGATACCGCTTATTACTTATGTTTCTAAATGAGTTTAGGAGCATTGCCAACGTTACAAGAACATATAGAGTCACACACAAAGGGCAATTAGATGGAGATTAGGTTCATTTGATGTACCTAGAGGATTAGGTTCATGTGATGAACTAAATTGGATTAAGAGTAATCCAAATTAAACTAATTGAGTTGGACTCAATTTAGTTCATGTGTTAAATGAGTCTAATTTGGACTTGGATTCATTGAGTCAATTTAATTCAATGAATAAGATTTATTAAATTAAAATTGACTTAAACCAATGATTAGATTTGATCAACCATGGGAGAGAATAGGTCAAGTTTGACTTGACTTGAGAAGGGAAGATAAAAGGTCAAGTTTGACTTGACCAATGCCACCTCATTTGTGAGTTGGCATAATGTTGGCCAATGATGATGTTCCACATCATCAAGGTTAGCACATGTGTGTGCCACCTCATGAGGGAGATCATGAGTTGTGACTCTTGATATCCCATGGAGGTATATTACCTCTTTCTAAGGTGGCCTGCCACATGATTCCAAGAGTTACAATTGTGTAAACTCATTCAAGTCATCTTCTTCCTCCTTGCTTTCTTTTTCTCTCCCTCTCCTCCACCTTGGCCGAAACCTTCAAAGGTGCTAGCACACTCTAAGGTTTCTTCTCCACCTAATTGTTCGTGTGGATACATATAGAGGGGTTTTCACTTGACACCCTTGAGATCCGGCATCTTCTTGGACGAGCGAGATAAGCGAAGTGCTTAGCTACAAAGGTATATCTTTCTTCCATGTAGATCTAAGGTAGATCTAGGATTAGAGAAACTTGTACATGAAATTATGAAATTTTTATCTTCGTACGGATCCGGTGGCATGGGATTTCGGGGTTTCCGCAACGCAAAAGCGATTTTTGCGGCTCGAAAATCCTAACAGTGGTATCAGAGCCACATGTGAAGCATGTACGAGTTTCATTTTTGTTTTTATGAAAAACATTCAGATCTGTAAGTTTCTTTATATTTACAATTTTTATAGATTTTATGGGTATTTTTCTCATATAGGCGAAGCAACAAGTGTTTTGACACTTGTAGGCTTCGACTACCGAGAAAATCTTTCCGAAACGACAAGGTTTCGCCCAAATCATTTTGGGACAATGGCTTAAGGCGCTATAATATCGTCATAGGACACTCGTGATATTCATTTCACGAGAAGGGGCTGCCCCTAACCCCGCAGGGGGTATTGTCCCGCGATCGCGCCCGAAAATTGCTAAACGAGACCGCCGGAAAACTTTTAACTCGTAAAATTGTAAAAATAGTAGTAAAAATTACATAAATTTATGGAAAATACATAATTTAGTATTATGTATAATTTTGTAATGGTCATGGCCCAAAACCCCAATTAGATTGGAAAAATTATGTTATAATTCATAATATGGCCCGCGTGCCATTTTGTGTGTTTGTGCGTGTTGTATATGATCGCGACTTGCGCGTCATGCCTTTCTTTATTTTATATTCCTGTTTTAAATAGTTTAGACTCGAATGTAACTCGAGTTTCAAATTTGTAATGTACAAAAATTGAAGCGGAGGAAGGTCCACTCGAAGAGGAGTTACGAGGAGGGTGCGAGCAACACATGCCGGTCAAAGGGAGGAGCTTGGAGAAGCTGTTGACCCTAGGTTGACCATCTGATCTTCTCATTGGTTTGAGAAGATCGTAGTAGGGCCATGACCTAACAAAATTTAATTAATTGTTTATGTGTGTATGTGATGCATGCTAGTGTAGAGTAATTAATTAGTGCTTTAACGATTAGATTAGATCTAAATCGCGTATATGATGCACCATGATTAGATTAGATCTAAATCGAGTATATGATACACATCAACGATTAGATTAGATCTAAATCGCGTCAACTCGAAATGCCTACCATGTCGTGATACCCATCACTACCTCGATCACATGTTGTTGTTGAATCTGCCAAAGCAGAGCAACGCATATTATCTTGGTAGGGTGCGGAGGGACAATCTTGGTCCTGCCTATCAACGCATGGGTGAGTACAAACTCAATCAGATTGAGTAAAACTAGTTAAACTCAATTAGATCGGGGTTTAACTGTAGGCATTTTCCAATGGTTGGTAGATAGGTCAAAATCATGTTTATATTAATTCTTGGGCGATTTAGCCAAAGCTAACTCAAGTTTTAATATGTATGCGGATCTTGATCCTATAAGCAAGAGTTTCATAGAGATGTAATTGGTAATTAGTTACCTACCGATCATATTAAGTCTTGTGCGATTTAGCCAAAGCTAACTCAAGGCTTAGTATGATGTGGATCTTGTCCCGCACAAATTATAGAATCTAGTAGGTGTGGTTTGACCACATCCATGACTTGATTCTACAAAAGTTCTATAATTCAGTGGGAGCATCATTTAGTTAAAAGCCTAATTAAATGATTAGTGGAATATGATTATTTATTTTCTGCATTTTCTGTTGTAGATTGCCATGTCGACAAACACGAACACCTTCTCCCTGCGTTCTATCCTCTATAAGGACAAGCTCAATGGAGCTAACTTCCTAGACTGGTACAGGAACCTGAGAATTGTTCTCACACAGGAACGAAAACTGTACGTCCTGGAGCAGCCCATTCCCGAGGCACCGTGATGCTTATAAGAAGCATCAAGATGATGCATTAGATGTGTCCTGTCTCATGCTCGTGACCATGAACTCTGAGCTTCAGAAGCAACATGAGTTGATGGGTGCTTATGATATGGTTGAACATCTTCGTCAACTATATCAAGGACAAGCTAGGCATGAGAGATTCAAGATCTCTAAGGCACTATTTCAGTGCAAGATGCAAGACGGGACTCCCGTAGGTCCATATGTACTCAAGATGATTGGGTACATAGAAAACCTACAGAGGTTGGGATTCCCCCTTGGCCAAGAGCTGGCCACTGATTTGGTCTTGCAATCCTTGCTAGAGAGCTACAGTCAATTCGTCATGAACTACAACATGAATGAAATTGACAAGCCACTGTCTGAGCTTCTGAGTATGTTGAGAACTGCTGAGATCAACCTTAAGAAGGTTAAGCCCAATTCCATTTTGATGGTGCAAAAGGGCAAAGGAAAGGGCAAGCCTAAAGGTAAGGGAAAGTCCCAAGCCAAGGGCAAAGGCAAGACATTAAACCCAACGGAGGGGTCGCCAAGGATGCTACCTGCTTCCACTGCGGTCAGACCGGGCACTGGAAGATCTTAAGAAGAAGAGAAGTGAGAATTCTACTTCAGGTATATATGTTATAGAAGTTAATCTCTCTATTTCTTCATCATGGGTATTAGATACTGGATGTGCTTCTTACATTTGTACTAATGTGCAGGCGTTGAGAAATAATAGGGCATTGATGAAGGGCGAGGTGGACCGACGAGTAGGCAATGGAGCACGGGTTGCTGCTGTTGCTGTAGAGACTTACTGTCTATCTCCGCCCTCTGGGCTTGTACTAGAACTAGATGAATGTTGTTATGTACCTGCTCTTACTAAGAACATAATTTCAGTTTCTTGTTTGGACAAGAAAGGTTTCTCATTTATAATAAAGAACAAATGTTGTTCAATTTATTTAAATGATATGTTCTATTGTAGTGCACCTCTGATGAACGGACTCTACATTCTAGACTTAGAGAACCCCATCTATAACATAAATACCAAGAGGTTCAAATCAAATGAAATGAACCAAACCTATCTCTGGCACTGTCGCTTATCCCAGCTCCATAAAGATGGTTTGCTGGACTCATTTGATTTTGAATCATATGAGACATGCGAGTCATGCCTACTGGGCAAGATGACCAAGACTCCCTTTAGTGGACACAGCGAAAGAGCGACTGACTTGTTAGGACTTATACATTGTGATGTATGTGGACCTTTCAATATCGCTGCTAGAGGTGGTTATAGGTACTTCATTATATTTACTGATGACTTCAGTAGATATTGTTATGTGTATTTGATGACACATAAGTCAGAATCCTTTGAAAAGTTCAAAGCATTCAAGAATAAAGTGCAAACTCAGCTTGGCAAGAGTATTAAGATACTTCGATCAGATCGAGGTGGAGAATACCTTAGCCATGAGTTTCGTGACTATATAGCTGAGTGTGAGATTCTATCCTAGCTCACTCCTCCTGGAACACCACAGTGGAATGGTGTATCTGAAAGGAGGAATCGTACCCTATTAGATATGGTATGATCTATGATAAGTCACACAGATCTTCCTATATCTCTTTGGGGCTATGCTCTGGACACAGCAGCCTTCATACTCAACCGTGTTCCATCCAAGGCTGTGATAAAGACACCATATAAGATATGGACTGGGAGAGATGCCCAGGTGTCTTTTATGAGGATTTGGGGTTGTGAGGCTTATGTTCGACGTCAAGTCTTGGACAAACTGGGACCCAAATCTGATGAGTGCTATTTTATTGGATATCTCAAGGAAACGAAGGGATATTACTTCTACATTCCCAGTTAACACAAAGTGGTTGTGGCTAAGACTAGGCTATTTCTAGAAAGGGACTTTGTTTCTAGAAAACTAGTGGGAGTACGTTCAATCTTGAAGAAGTTCAAGATATGGACCATAGCACTGAAGCCTTGATGGAAGTTGAACTGGAACCACAAAGTGTTGTGGATGATGAGATTTTCTACAAGGAGTTGAGGAACAACAACCAGTTCAAGTAGACATACCTCTTCGCAGGTCTGATAGGGTATGTCGTCAGCTTTAGAGATACTCGTTTCTCTTGTCTGACCATGATGACGTTACGCTCATTGAGAATGAGCCTACCTCCTATCAGGAAGCTGTGATGAGACCAAATTCTGAGAAATGGCTAGAGGCCATGAGATCCGAGATGGAATCCATGTACACCAACCAAGTATGGACTTTGGTTGATCCACCTGAAGGCGTCAAACCCATTAGGTGTAAGTGGGTCTTTAAGAGAAAGACTGACATGGATGGACTTATTTATAAAGGTCGTCTGGTAGCTAAAAGTTTCAAGCAAATTCATGGTATTGACTATGATGAACCCTTTTCTCCAGTAGCGATGTTTAAGTCCATTCGGATCATGCTTGCTATTGCAGCATACCACGATTATGAGATCTGGTAGATGGATGTCAAAATCATGTTTCTGAATGGAAACTTGCTCGAGGATGTGTACATGACACAACCTGAGGGTTTTGTAGATCCACAGCATACTAGCAGAGTATGCAAGCTGCATAAGTCCATTTATGGACTAAAGCAAGCTTCTCGGAGCTGGAATCTTCAATTCGATGATGCAATCAAACAGTTTGGTTTCATCAAGAATAAAGATGAACCCTGTGTTTACAAGAAGGTTGTAGGGAGCACAGTTGTCTTCCTTGTATTGTATGTGGATGACATATTACTCATTAGAAACGACATCCCTTTGCTACAGTCTATAAGACTTGGCTGGGGAATTATTTCTCAATGAAGGACTTAGGTGAAGCAGCCTGCATTCTAGGCATAAAGATCTATAGAGATAGATCTAAGAGATTGCTTGGCCTAAGTCGGAGTACATATATTGACAAGGTATTACTACGGTTTGCTATGTAGAATTCCAAGAAAGGATTTCTGCCGATGTCACATGGTGTGAGTCTTTCGAAGACTTAAAGTCCCTCTTCTAGAGGGGAGACAGACCGCATGGATCAGATCCCTTATGCTTCAGCCATAGGATCTATCATGTATGCCATGCTATGTACTCGTCCTGATGTCCTGACGAGCAGATACCAGTCAGATCCGGTGAAAGTCATGGATAGCGATCAAGAATATTCTTAAGTACTTGAGAAGGACTAAAGAATATTTCTTGATATATGGAGGCGATGACGAGCTAGCAGTAAAGGGTTACAGTGATGCAGCTTCCAAACCGACCAACAGAAGCAGCAAAGGAGACAGTTTGGATCCGCAAGTTCATTACTGAGCTTGGGGTAGTTCCTAGCATAGCCGATCCGATAGAGCTTTATTTTGACAACAATGGAGCAATTGCGCAGGCTAAGGAACCTCACTCACACCAGCGGACCAAACACATACTACGGCGCTTACATCTCATTTGAGAGATCATCGATAGAGGAGATGTGAAGATTTGCAGAGTACCCATAGAGGCTAACATCGCAGATCCCTTGACCAAGGCTTTGGCACAGAGAAAACATGATGGTCACACTAGGTCATTGGGTCTTAGAGCCTACACTGATTGGCACTAGTGCTAGTGGGAGATTGTTAGTTAGAGCCCTAGAGCCAATCATATGATGATTGTTATATGGACTCATTGTATCATATTCCTATGTATATAAAGGCATTTGTTTGGTTATTATACTTACTTGTATTGGTGCCAAATAACTAAGTATAGTAGCGTCCTTGAGTAGAAGGTTCTTATCTATATCAATCGATTGGTTGAATCGATAGTGAGATGATATAGAGAACACTACTCTTAATCATTCCTAGTCAAGTATTAACATTCAGGGACAATGTTAATGCGATAAGAGTAGCATGTAGGTCAACTCGATGACTTGATCTCACAAGTCATGGATATAGAGATATCAAGTTGACACATGGGTATGCATTGGATAATGTATACTGAATGACCCGCCATGAGAAAGTATCATGGATCGTTATATGAGTGTCATATACTTTCTCATGTGGCTATTAGTATGACTATTAGTCCTTGGACCTGAAGTCACCATGGTTCCCTACATAAGGAGTTGTATACTTTGGCTTCGTCAAACGTCACCCGTAACTGGGTGGACTATAAAGGTGATTACTGGGTATGTAACAAATTATGCGGAGGGATGTGAGTGATGTAGATGAGATTTATCCCTCCTATATAATGGGAGTGACATCGTTATTCTTGATAGAGTGAGACCACTAAGTGCATGGTCATGCCCAAGTGAGTCAATATGAGATATTGAGCTCATTTGATTATAGTGAGTCTACTTGGAGTTCAAGATTTAGATTGATTAGAGGATGACACGGACTATGCCTCACATTGATCAATGTAGGTGTCAAGGATAGAAGGACACTTGTCATATATTGTGAAGAATCACAATTAGTAGTCACAAGGTGATGTTGGATCTCAACATTCTTGTAACTTGGGTAGTAATGATGTATTGCTAGATACTGCTCATTACTTATGCTTCTAAATGAGTTTAGGAGCATTGCCAACGTTACAAGAACCTATAGGGTCACACACAAAGGGAAATTAGATGGAGATTAGGTTCATTTGATGTACCTAGAGGATTAGGTTCATGTGATAAACCAAATTGGATTAAGAGTAATCCAAATTAAACTAATTGTGTTGGACTCAATTTGGTTCATGTGTTAAATGAGTCTAATTTAGACTTGGATTCATTGAGTCAATTTAATTCAATGAATAAGATTCATTAAATCAAAATTGACTTGAACCAATGGTTAGACTTGATCAACCATGGGAGAGAAGAGGTTAAGTTTGACTTGACTTGAGAAGGGAAGATGAAAGGTCAAGTTTGACTTGACCAATGCCACCTCATTTGTGAGTTGGCATAGTGTTGGCCAATGATGATGTTCCACATCATCAAGGTTAGCACATGTGTGTGCCACCTCATGAGGGAGATCAAGAGCTGTGATTCTTGATATCCCATGGAGGTATATAACCTCTTTCTAAGGTGGTCGGCCACATGATTCCAAGAGTTACAATTGTGTAAACTCATTCAAGTCATCTTCTTCCTCCTTGCTTTCTTCTTCTCTCCCTCTCCTCCACCTTGGCCAAAACCTTCGAGGGTGCTAGCACACTCTAAGGTTTCTTCTCCACCTAATCGTTTGTGTGGATACACATAAAGGGGTGTTCACTTGACACCCTTGAGATCCGACATCTTCTTGGATGAGCGGGATAAGCGAAGGGCTTCACTACAAAGGTATATCTTTCTTCCTTGTAGATCTAAGGTAGATCTAGGATTAGAGAAACTTGTACACGAAATTACGAAATTTTTATCTCCGCACGGATCCGGTGGCATGGGATTTCGAGGTTTCTGCAACATAAAAGTGGTTTTTGTGGCTCGAAAATTCCTACACGAGTCCCAATTAGGGACTTTAGGCGTAGGTCCAGTTTAGATCCATTTTGGAAAGCTAAATTGAGACCTTGATTAGACTCTAGTCTTGCATAGACAGGATCTAATTAATAAACTACTTATTTTATTGTGCTAATTTCATTTTGCAAGGTATACTTTGTTTTATTGGACTAACACATTTTGTAGGACGAAAGGAGTACAAAATGCCTCGGGTGAACAGTACCCAAGGCACATTCCATGTGAAGGAAGGCGCCTTCAGCTGGGAAATGGAAGGAGCCTTCGAGATCTTGGAAGGCGCATTCGGTTAGATAACGCAGAAGACCTCCGTGATGATAAGACACTATTTTCTCGAGATAAAACTTTGCCTATGGAAAATGCCTCCAGTGCTATAGAAGGTGCCTTCAACACTCTATAAAAGAAAGTTTCAAACAGTGTAATGAACACAACTCTTCTATAAGCTTTTACACATCCATTCAATGCTTTGATCGATCCAACTTCGTGCTGCTACTTTACTACGATGCTATTGTGCCTGACTACTACTGAGGAGCAGTCCAACACTGAGCCTGATCCGATCTACAAGTGTTGGGTAACACAGTTTTCTTTGTGTACTTAATTATTGCTTAAAAGGAAAGTGTAGCTTGTTACATTTATCCTAATCTTTTCTATTGTACTAGTTTTCCTCTTCTGGTGGTTTTGGAAGAGGATTATTGTGAATTTCCCATCGATATGGTATGTGAGATTGTGGGTTCTTGGAGTAGGAATTGCCGAAAGCTCCAAACCAAGTAACCAATAGAGTTCTTGCTTGTTTTGTTTTCATGTTTAGTTTTCTGCTGCGTACTTATTTTGTAAAATGAAAAAGACAAGTCTTTTAAAACCACGTGATTCACCTCCCTCTCATATACACTACAATCCAACACCTATGTGGTTCCATACCTAGTTAGCCCAATCACCTTGCTAAGTCATCATTATCCTCGTTACACTTGGTCGAGTTGAGCCAAACTACACCAAGTTGTCGGCTTACTGAGTTGATCTAAGTTTCAGACCTATCGAGCTAGTTTGTCTTCTCGACTTGCCAAGTTGGTTTGACTTGCCGACTTGATGAGCTTGTCTGACCTCCCAACTTGCTGAGTGCTCAACTTGCTCATCTCTCTCTTGTTGAGTGTTTATATGCTGATGAGTGCCAAGCACCCAAGCCCCTAGTTCAAATGATGAATAGTCCCCATAGGTTGGGCTAAGTATATAAAAGAAGAGATCTAGTTCATTTAAGGTATACTGAATTTCACTTTCTTCTTCTTGATTCTTCTCCCCTATTGAGAAGGTCCTAAGGTTGTCGACTCTATCTTGTGGAGACTTACGCTATGTTTCCAAGATCTCCAGCAACAAGTAAGAAGTAATAGTCTTGCGATGGATTCAGATAAGCTCTTCATTAGCTATTGTTTTAGTTTCAATATTACTTTAGAAATTGATGGTAGCTAGATCTTGTTATAGATGCATCCTTTAGTATATTATTAATGTATCACAATCCTGACAATTGGTATCAGAGCTAAAGATTAGCTTATTGTTAGTTTTTAAGACGTAAGGAATATTTTTCAATGATTTGTCACATATACATCATTTTTACATTAGATTCTATATGGATGAGTGAAATTGATATATATTCTTTGAATGTAGCATGGATAAGTTAGGATTTAACCTATGAATCGAGTTTTTCATATTATCCATGAAGAACATGATTTACGACACAAGTTTAAGGTTCTTTGGACTAAAAAATCAAGATAAAAAATTAATTTTTAGTTATCAATCGATTGGTGAAAGTCACTAATCAATTGATAATCCCAAATTTAGGAACAGTAAGCTTTGAAATCGATTGGGTGATCGATTAGTTATCACCAATCGATTACCATTAAGGCCAATTGATTACTAAACCTAAGATTGCACATAGAGGGTTTATGAATTGATCAGGTGATCGATTGGTGTTCACCAATCGATCACCATGAGCGTTGATCGATTACTAAATCTGATTTTGAGCACAGAGGATTTCTGAATTGATTAATGGATCGATTAGTTTTAACCAATCGATTGCCAAGGAGTCAATCAATTACAATTCATTGGGTTGTCGACAGAGAGTTTTTGAATCGATCGGTGGATCGTTTGGCATTCACTAATTGATTACACCAATCGATTATAGTGGATAAGATCATGAATAGTAGCCTTTGGAATCGATTAGGGAACTCGATTGTTATGTACTAATCGATTACCAATGGTGGGCAATCAATTACCGTGTGTATCAATCAATTTCTACCTATTGTCAATCGATTGAGAAGGGTGTCAATCAATTAGTATATGATATCAATCGATTCATAACTGAATTTAGCTAAGTGTTCAATAGTTTTTTTCCTATATTCTTCTTTGCTTAGTCAAATCTATACTAACTCCAAAGTGAGAACTATTGGGGAGACTAGGAGTGCGTAGAGGGATGTATGTGCATGCTAAGGGTAATTGGTCCTAAGGAAAGTCATTCTTATACCGGATATATGTTTAAGGAAGTTTACAAATTAAGTTAACTTCTAAGTCATGCACATAGTGTGTCGGCTCAAAGGAAGGGGCACTATGTGGTTGGTTTGAAGTATTGTGAGTGATAGAATATAAGCTAACTATGGAAGCTCATAAATGAAGTATAATGTGCATAATGTGTCAGCCTAAAGAAAGGCGAGTTATATGGTAGATGAAAATAATTATGAGTTATTTAGAGAGTATCAATAGCAAGTTACAATTTAGTTCAAAATTTCAATGTAATGTTGCACTAGATATCTCTATTAATGCCTATATAGTATCATGTTTTATTTGTTGCATTTTGTTATTACATAACTATAAAGATGCATGTCTTGTTTGTTAAATTGAGTTATATTCTTTTCTTTTGTTGATGTAGTACTTTCAATGTCTACTAATTTGAACAACATCCCTGTACTTACTGGCAGAAACTTTAGATAATGAAAAGAACATATTGTTGGTGCAATCGACCTCTAGAGTTTCGATGTTTGACAATATACCTAAGTTTGGTTAATTTGACCAAGGGTTGATCTAAACAGGACTTGTTATTTGGAAGAGAGAAGTCTAGCCAGGACTAGATGACTAGCAAAGGTAAGTCCTAACCAAAGGATAGGAAAGTGAGAAGTCTACTGAGTGACTAGTCCTAACTGAAGGTTAGGTAAAGTGGAAGTCCTAGTGAGTGAAGCCAAGCCCTAGTAAGTGAAGCTAGGCAGTGGAAGTTCTGGTGAGTGAAGTCAACCCCTAGTGAGTGAATCTAGGTAGTGGAAGTCCTGGTGAGTTAAGCCAGGCCCTAGTGAGTGAAGCTAGGTGGTGGAAGTCCTGGTGAATGAAGCCAGGCAATGGAAGTCCTAGTGAGTGAAGCTGGGCAGCCCTAGGGAGGTAACCCTAGGTTATATGTGTCCGACTGGTTTCCGGTTGATCGCGCAAGGTCGACTGGAACAGAGAATTTTGAAATCTGTTAACACTATCTTACTTTACTGTTTTATCTATTGTACTAACTCAGTGTTGTAGGGAAGTCTAGCTAGGTCAACAGGCTGATCTAATAGCTGGCATGAAGTCTAGACAGGTCAACGGGCTGACCAGATGTCTGGCAAGATGGTAAGTTAAGGTAAGTCACTGGAGGAGAGTAACTTTGTGAGGATGCACTCCCCATTTGAGGGAACAATAGGTGTTAATCCAATTTAAATCCATTTGGGAAATCTAAGTTGAGATCTTGACTAGATTCTGGTCTCGAGGAGACAGAATCTAATTACTAATCTACTTGTTATATTGTGTTAACTTTATTTTACAGGGTAGTATAATTTTTTTTATTGCCTCGGACTAACTTGCAGGAAAACAAGTCTGTTGGAAAATTGGATCCTGGCGCCCGGAGGGGATCCGGGCGCTCGGAGATAGTCTGGGTGCCTGAAACTAGTCTGGGCGCCCGGAGCTAGTCCGGGTGCTCGGAACTGGTCCGGGCGTCCGAAATGCCAAAAGTTATCTCGTCGCCAGCTTGGAGCGTGCTGATTAGATAGGCTGATGTCATGGTCCAGGCACCCGGAAGGGATCCAGGTGCTTGGAACTACCTATCTAAGTAGCCTTCACTAGGAGCACAGGACAACAACTTTCTTCTGTAGTTGCCTTCTTGCGCGCTACTCCAAAGACGCTCCTGCGACGCTGTGAAGTTTCTTCGACAACCTGCGACATTGATTTTTATTTTCCTTGTTGTCAATAATTTTATATTATAGTTCTTTTACTTATCGTGTAACCCTTTTTGTGAACTATTAGTGAATTGCCAAACGGAAGCACTCGACGAGTGTGGGCCTTGGAGTAGGAGTCGACAAAGGCTCCGAACCAAGTAAAACTTGGTTTGTTAGCGTTGTTCTTATTTTTCTCTTCTACTACGTACTCGATTTAATTATCGATTTTTGATGATCGCTATTCACCCCCTCTTGTGTTCTTTCCGATCCAACACATATTACAATTTTGTTGGGTTACATGGATCTAAACTTTATATTTAGGCATGATCGCCCTGCACCTTTACCTAATAGTTCCATTGTGGATCAAAATGTAATCTTTGATAAGTGGGAGAGATCAAATCACATGAGTTTAATGATCATGAAGATGTCTACTTCGGAATCACTTAGAGGTTCAAGTACTGAAAATGAGGATGCTAAAACTTTCATTAGGGAGTTGGCATGTACATAGCCTCAAACAAAAAGGTCGAGGCTACTATACTTCTCACGAGGTTAGTATCAGTACAATGGGAAGGGTAACATTAGGGAGTACATCATGGAGATGTCAAACTTGGTTATAAGGTTTAAGATACTAAAGTTAGATATGTCTGAAAGTCTTCTTGTAAACCTTATCCTAATCTCTCTGTTTACATAGTTCACTACTTTAATATAAGTTACAACACTCCAAAGGAGAAGTGGACACTAAATGAACTCATAACTTAGTGTGTACATGAAGAAGAGACATTGAGGAGTGACATATCTCATATTGTTTACTATGCATCTTGATCTCAGAATTCAAAAAAGAAGAAGAAAAGAGTAATGGTAAGAGTAAAGGTAAACAATTTGTAATAACTCAAGCTTCAGAGCATAAGGTGTAAAAGAAACAAGATTTGGACCCAACTTTTTTTTTTATAAAAAAAGAAAGGTCATCTAAAGAAGGATTGCCCCAGATACATTAATTGGTGTATTAAAAAAGGTAAACTTCTTAACTTTGTTAGTTCAGAAGTCAATGTAACTATTGTATCAAATAACACTTAGTTAGTGGATAGATGCTGGTGCAATTACTCAAATAAGTATAATTATATAGTGTTATCTCAAGAGCCGAATGTCAATTGATGCTGAAAGATTCATCTATATGGGAACAGGCAAGAAGGCAAAAATAGAGGCAATAGGTGCCTTTAGAATTTGTTTAGGGAACAATGCACTTTTAAATTTGGGAAATTCATTTGTACTATTGTCTTTTAGGTAGAACTTAATTTCTATTTCATGTTTGGACAAATCTAGATACACTTGTTCATTTGGAAATAACAAGTTTAGTATTTTTTTGAAAAAATCTATCATGTATGGTACTAGTTCCATAATAAATTATACAGATTGAGCACTAAAACTCATATGGATAACCTTGTGATGTATAGTATAGGTGTGAAGCGTGGTATGATAAATGAGAATTCATCTATGTTGTGGCATAGGCATTTAGGATACATCTCTAAACAACGTCTAGAAAGGTTAATGTACTAGGAATTTTTGATTCCCCATGATATTTCAGATTTGGAATCTACATTGGATGTATCAAGGAAAAATGACTAACAAAAGTAATAAGAGTACAAGGCGGCATAATGGTGTCTTTGAGCTTATAAATATGGATATATGTGGACCATTCCCTAATACTTCTTAGAATGGTTAAGCATGCTTTATAAGCTTTATAGATGACTATTTTTGATATAGATACTTGTACCTTATTCAATTGAAGTCACAATCCTTGGACATGTTCAAAACCTTCAAAGTGGAAGTTGAAAATCAACTTGGTAAGAAGATTAAGGTCGTAAGATCATACCGTGGTGGTGAATACTATGGTAAATCAGACAGATTATGTGATCAACGTCCTGTGACATTTATAGATTACCTTGGGAATGTGGAATTATGGTACAATATACGATGCTTAGGCCCCCTCAGTAGATTGACGAAACCAGACCCCTAAAAGATATGGTGAGAAGTATGATTGTATTTTCTTCTCTACCAGAGTTTTTGTAGGGTGAGACACTCAAGACTACAATTTACTTACTAAATAGAGTTCCTAGTAAGGCTATAACAAAAGTCCCATATGAGTTATGGATCGGTAGAGCACCTAGTCTTAGGCATCTATATATTTAGGGTTATCTAGCTAAGGCTAGGCCCTATAGGTCTAACAAAAGAAAATTAGACTCAAGAACTGTTAGCTGCTATTTGTAGGATACTCTAAAAACTCAAGAGATTTCAAGTTTTTAGCTCCTTGAGTAGATCCTTTTTCTAAATGAGAAATGTCAAATTTATTGAGGGTGGTGAGAGTGATAAAGTTAGGAAATTATCATTTTAGAAGAACATTGGTAATCCTAATATGGAAATTACTGTTACAGCTAATAGTGAAATAGTTACCATTTCACATACGGTTGAAGTTGCACAATTAGAAGGGGTAATTGACCATGATATTTCTATGTCCCTTCTAATTCAATTAGAGGGTATGCCTACTCAAATAGAGATATTCCCTCCTATAGTTGAGTATAACTTCCAACAACCTCAAGATCAAATGTCACTAAGAATATCCATTAGAGAAAGGAGATCTATGATGTCTCATGATTATGTATATCTCCAACAGCATGAGTATGACATTAGGTTGGAAGATGATCTAAAATCCTTTTAAGAAGTCAAATAATGTCCTTATCCAGTAAAATGGATTGAAACCATGAAGGAAGAGATGAAGTTTATGGTGGATATTTAAAACTTGTCGAATTACCTGAAGGTATGAAATATATTGGTTGTAATTGGGTATTTAAAATCAAACGAGATGCATATTGCAATGTCGAAAAATATAAGGCATACATAGTTTCGAAGGGATTCACTCAAAGGAGGATATTGATTATAAGGAGACATTTTCATCGATTTCGATAAAAGACTTCTTTAGGGTAATCATGACACTTGTGGCTTATTATGACCTAGAGTTATACCAAATAGATGTTAAGACAATATTTTTCAATGGAAACATTGAGAAAACTATATACATGTTGCAACTGGAGAACTTTGAGTTAGAAGATTGAAACCACCTAGTATGAAAACTAAGTTTATTTATGGTTTAAAACAGACATCTTGTTAATGGTACCAGAAGTTTAATTAGGTGGTTTCTTCATATAGTTTTAAGGAGATTCTAGTTGATCAATGTTTGTATATCAAGTTCAGTGGGAGTAAATTTATTGTACTTATTTTGTATGTGGATCATATATTGCTTGCAAGAATGATACGAGTTTGTTGTTAGAAATCAAGTCATTTTTTTCCAATGAATTTGAAATGAAGAATTCTGGTGATGCATCCTTTTTCTTAGGCATATAGATTACATGTGATCATTTAAGGTACATACTTGGACTATCACAACACACTTATATAAAAAAAGGTGCTCATTCTGTATGACATGCAGAATTATGCTCTTAGTGATACTCTGGTGGTAAAGGAGGATAGACTTAGCTTACAACAATATCCACATTATGAACTTGAAATTAAGGAAATGCAACAATTCCCTTATGCATCGGCAGTAGGGAATTTGATGTATGCTCAAGTATGTACGTGTTAGGATCTTGAATACATTGTGGGGATATTGGACAAATATTTGAGTAACCCTAGACTAGAGCATTGGAAAGCTATAAAGAGGGTTATGCGTTATTTGCAAAGGATGAAGGATTACATGCTCACATATTAGAGATTAGGTCATCTGAAGATCATTGGATATTCAGACTTCGATTTTGCTGGATGCTTGGATAGTAGGAGATCCACCTCATGCTATGTATTCATGATGACAAGAGGGGTTGTATCATGGAAAAGCGTTAAACAAATGCTAATAGCCACTTCCACTATGAAGGTAGAGTTTATAGTCTACTATGAAACTTTTAACCATGGGATATGGATGCAGAACCTTATTGTTGGTGCAATATTCCCTAGGTCAAGGTTGGCGTGGTTGACTGAGCTTGAATTAGGTCAAGTTCGAGTTTTGATGTTTGGGTTTCGATGTTTGACAATACATGGAGATTGCAGGTGCAATTGTTCATGTGGTGAGATTGTGAAGGAAGTCAAGTAGGTCAATGTTGATTGGATACTTGACTGGAAAATCCTGGTGAGTGAAGTCAGGTGAAAGTCCTAACTAGGAGATTAGGCAGACTGAAAGTCCTAGTGAGTGAAGCCAGGCAGAAGGAAAAATCCTATTGAGTGAAGCTAGGTGAAAGTCCCGGTGAGTGAAGCCGGACAGATGGAAAGTCCTGGTGAGTGAAGCCAGGTGAAAGTCCTGGTGAGTGAAGCTAGGCAGTATGGAAAGTCCTGGTGAGTGAAGCCAGACAAATGAGAAGTCCTAGTGAGTGAAGTTAGGCAGAAGGAAAATCCTAGTTAGTGAAGCTAGGTGAAAGTTCCGGTGAGTGAAGCCGGGCAGTCAGAAAATCCTAGTGAGTGAAGCCAGGTGAAAGACCTAGTGAGTGAAGCTATGCAGTATGAAAAATCCTGGTGAGTGAAGCCAGGCAAATGAGAAGTCCTAGTGAGTGAAGCTAGGCAGAAGGAAAATCCTAGTGAGTGAAGCTAAGTGAAAGTCCTGGTGAGTGAAGTCAGGCACAGGAAATCTAGATGGATCAAGGTTGATCAGAAATCTGGTGTTGGGAAGTCCAAGTAGGTCAAAGGGATTGACCGGACACTTGGCACGGGAAATCCAGGTGGATCAAGGTTGATCGGACACCTGGTGGAGATGACTCCAAGTGGGTCAAGGGTGACCGGATACTTGGCACGGGGAGAAAGTCCAAGTGGGTCAAAGGGATTGACCAGACACTTGGTAAGGGAGTCTTAGCAGGTCAAGGGTGACCAGATGCTAGGCATGATGGACCAACAAGTCATGGATGACCGAATGTTGGTCTAGGGGGCTTTGGACTTGATTTTAGGTGAAATCATGAGCTGGATCGATCAGCCGATCGATTGGCTCATGCCCAATCGATCAGCCGATCGATTGGGCGAGTCCCCGCGACAAGCTTCCTCTCAATTGATCAGTGGATCGATTGGGAATGAGTGGCGCACGAACAGAAAGCCTCCCAATCGATCAGTCGATGGATTGGGAGCCTCCAATTGATCGGGCGATTGATTGGGAGCTGTGATTTTACGCGATAAGCCCTGGATCGATCAGTCGATCGATCCAGGCGATTCCCAAGAGCACAAAGGTGCTCTGGATCAATCAGCCAATCGATCCAAAGCCTCCCCAATCGATTGGGAGCAATCTGATCGATTGGGATTCGACCGTTGGCGTCGATTAAAGCCGTTGTCGAGCTCTTTCTCCGCTAACGCTCGCACTGTTCATCTCCGATCTTCACAGCAGCTTCTCCACAGCGTTTTCCACTCTCACTACCAGTTCTTGAAGGATCTTGGAGATACATCCAAGTCAAGAGGCGTGACTACAACAAGAGCAAGAAGCTAGGGTTAGGGTCTTCACTGCATATCTTGTAAGATATTTCTTGTATTTTTCTTCCCTTGCTTTCTTGTTGTATTGAGAGTATTGTAGGGCTTCTCCGCCTTCAATAGTTACCGTAAAGGAGTGTTTTATTAGTGGAGGGTGCATGAGTGTGTGGATCCTTGGACTAGTCACCTCTTCTTGAGGTGGATACCAAGTAAATCTACGAGTTAGCGTTGTGTGGTTGTTTCTTTGTATTTTCCGCTGCATTTCATTGAAGAAACAAGCAACGAGGAGCACGAGATCGCGTCGAGTTATTCAACCACCCCCCCCTCTAGCTACATAATTGGTCCCAACAAGTGGTATCAGAGCAGATTGCTCTTCACCGGAATCATCGCCGGAAAGGGAAAAGAGCTAGAGGGTGAAGAAGTTGGAGCAAAATTCTTCAAGTCAAAGATTTTATCAAGCTCAACTTCAATGGAATTCCAAGACGGACTTGGATTCGATACAAGGGTGCCTCCATCATTTATTTCAACAAGCTTCGATCTTTGGAAATCAAGGATCAAGAATTTCTTGATGATGGAGATAGAGCAATGGTTTGCTCTAATGGAAGGATTTGAAGCTCCAACAAATTCCAAGGGCAAAGTACTCAAGAGGAGCAAGTGGAGCCAAGAACAAATCCAAAGATGTGAGGCCAATGACAAAGTGGCCAAGCTTTTGGTCAATTTATTGCCAAGCAACATCTTGGACCAAATTGGAGATTTTGAAGATGCCAAAGAGCTATGGAGCAAATTGGCAAAGATTCATGAGATCCCCTCCACTGTACCAAATCAAGATAAATCCAAAGAGGGTGACTTATTGGAGCAAGACCAAGAGAAGGAGGACTCCGAAGTTGAGAGATGCTCAACTTCCGAAGAAGAAGAAGTCCAAGAAGCCTCATCTTCAAAGGAATGCAACAAAAAGGGCAAAGAGGGTGCATACTCTTTGTTTCTTGTAGAAGATGAAGATGAAGAAGCCTCCACCTCTAGGATTGAGGGGGAGCAATTTTCGATGACACTGGATCAAGAAGAAGGAGAAGTCTCCACATTCGGGTCAAGAGAAGAAGAGGATGAAGAAGCTTCCACCTCCACAAGTCAAGCAAAATCAAATGGAGGATCAAGTGCCATCCCTACACATGAAGGTATAAATATTTCAATTAAGAATAAAAATCACATTATATGTTTTGAGTGTAGGGAACATGGGCATTACAAGAGCAAGTGCCCCTAAATTGGCCAAGAAGAAGGGCCAAGTGGCACTAAAGGGCAAGGTGAAGCCTAAGGAGACCGTCCTCGGAACAAAGAAGAGCAAGGAGCACATTGTGTGCTTCTCTTGCAATCAAAAGGGACATTATAGGAGTCAATGTCCCAAAGGGAAGAAAGCGGTCAAGGCTCATGGAGGAAGCACAAGTCAAGGGGGAGCCTCCAAGGTAAAACGAAAGGTATCATTTATTGAGCCTATCCCTTTAAATAATGGTAAAAAGCATGCTAGTTCTAATTTATATCATTTTAATGCTATTTACCATAAACATAGGAAGCATGATAGCATTAAGGGAAATCATATGGCTCTTCATGCTAAAACTACCACACCTAGGGTTAGGAAGGTAGATAAGAATTTAGGCAATAACTCTAAGGATTTTAGTTATAAGCCTAGAAATAGAAATGCTCATGGATTTAATGAAAAACCAAAAACTAAGGACTTAATGGTGGAAAATCTAGGCTTGAGGCCAAGACTTGATAAATTAGAAAAGACCCTAAAAAGGATGGAAAATATCCTAAAAGGGCAAAATGAGCATAGCCTAGGCCTAGGAGTAAAAAAGTCATCCAATGGCCATAGAGGTTTGGGATACAAACCTAAGGCTAAGAAGGATGTAATTTCTTACCATAGGGTTCCATATAGTTATGGAACCAACCCTAGGTCAAATGGTCAAGTCAAAAGTACAAGGGAAGTCATCCCTAAGAGTAGTTTTGCAACAAATGTGACTAAGACTTCTAAGAAGTCCAAGGAAATCACAAAGAAGGTCACAAGGGAAGAAATCCCTAGAGTTGATCTAGAAAATATGACCAAGGCTTCTAAGAAGCCTAATAAGGTCACTAGGAAGGTATCTAGGGAAGTTATTCCTAATGAATACCTAGAGCATCCAGGAGCACCAATAGGTTTTGGGTTCCTAGGAGCATTTTCTCTACCCCTTAGATGGGTTAGAGAGTGTCAACTTTAATCGAAAGGGTAGTTAACCTAATCATGATGAAGTTGACACTCTAAGAGCATTTTCAAGGTTATTGTTAACCTTTGAAAATGATATGGATGAATGAATTACTCTTGGAAAGAGTAAGATGTGCCATAAGTTGAGTATGTGGGTATAATTTTAATTGGCACAAGAAATCAAGTCTAAAGAAATGCCAAGTTGGGATGTTGGCATCTTATTGGGAAGCTAAAGGCAAATCTAAGCCTTAATTTAATTTGTTACTCTTTAAAAGAGTAATATGTGTCAAAATTTGAGGAATATGCTTAATTTAAATTGGCACAAATTAGGAAAAGCAAAAGAAATGTCAAAATTGGGTTTTGACATTTCTTGGGACATTTTGGGCAATTTAGGGCTAAATTTTAATTTAGCTTAGGGTTAAGGATACTTAGAGAGATAATCTAGGTATTTCTTTTATGCTAATTTGTCATGTTTTATTTGCCCATCATATGCCATGACATCATATTTTGCATTCATGTCTTATTATGAAAAACACAAAAATATCATGTCATGTCATACATACATCATGTAGTTATAGAAAATTTTCTTTTGAAGCTTATTTCTTTTTTATGTATGTCATAACATATCATGCACCATTTTAATTCCTTGCAATTTAAGGACAAATGACATTTATTAACAAATAACATCCTTGGTGGATGTTCATAACCTTAAAATGCCTTGGTAGATATGCATGATCCCTAGATTAGGGCAAAACCAAAAGTTTACATCTCACTAAGAACTATAAGGTGACTTGTATGTGGTTTAGTACACATTAAATATAAGTGAGATATTAGGATGATGAACAAAACTCAAGATGTTGAGTTAGTGCATTCTTTGAGTTTTAAGTTCATCAAAATACATAGTTATGTGTTTTCCAATCATTGGGAAAGCTAATGTACAAGTCATGTGCATTGAGCCCAAAGAACATGGTTAGAAATTGGTTTTGAAAATGATTTCAAATATGTTTTGGAAAACCTTGGTGAAGACTATCTTTCGATAGTACTCATCATTGAAAAGTTAGACATAAACTAGAAGAAAACACTAAAGTTTTTATAAGTTTTCTAGTTTGTGTCAATATTGGAAAATATGAAGTATTTTCTTAGAAAACTATTTTTCCATGATAATATATGCCCTAAGGAATGTCTATATGAATTTTCATAATTTTTTGAATTTTGTAGAATTTTTGGGGAGTTTTTGAAATTGACTGGAATTGAATTTCAGCCTTTTCAGAGCTTCAATCGATCAACCGATCGATTGGAGTGCCTCAATCGATCGGGCGATCGATTAAGAAGACATTTTTCACGAGCAGAAGCTCGCTGGATCGATCAGCCAATTGATCCACGCAGTTTGAATCGATCAGTGGATCGATTCAGCAAGGTTCGATCGATTCAGCAGGGTTCAATTGATTGGGACCCAACTCCAATCGATTGAGGATGCTGATTTAGGCTGGGAATGCCTGATTTCAGCATTTTGAACCCCCTTTAGTCTAGATAACCACTCCTAACCCCTCAAAACACATTTGTATACATTTAGGGGGAGTTTTCATTGTGAAAAGAAGGATGAATTGGTTAAGGAAGACTAAGTAAAAGTTTAGGTTGAGGTTTGGTTTCAATATTGAATTTTTGAATCTCAAAACTTCTAAATTTGGGTTTCCTAAAGGTTTAGAGATTCCAAGTCATTGTTGGTGCAATGACAGAAGTTACGTGCATGTCTTTAGAGGGAGTTACTCTTTAAGGACATGAAAATCTATTTTTCATACACCTTGGAAGGTGGTTAACCTTCTTTAGTAAAAATGCTCAAGGTTGGGCATTTGATTGTAATGGAGAGTGGATATCTTCATTATTTATGTGGTGTATGCTCAAGGATGAGCATTGAGAATGACGAAGGGTATGGGACCTTCGTTATTGTGTTGTGAACAACGAGTGAAGTTGTAAACAACGTTGGGTAACTCTTCAGGGGGAGAGTTTTTGATGTGTGCTAATAGGGGGAGAATGTGTAGTTAAGTTAGACCTTCATTACCTAAAAGAGAGTTTCTCCTCTAGAAAAGGAGGAGAATGAATGAAACCATCATTCTCATATTGGCATGAAGGAAATTTAGGCTATGGGATTAGCCTAACTTACAAGTGGTATTGTCAAACATAAAAAAAGGGGAGATTGTTGGTGCAATATTCCCTAGGTCAAGGTTGACATGGTTGACTGAGCTTGAATTGGGTCAAGCTCGAATCTTGATGTTTGACAATACATGGAGACAAGACATGGAGATTACAGGTGCAATTGTTCATGTGGTGAGATTGTGAAGGAAGTCAAGTAGGTCAAGGTTGACTGGATATTTGACTGGAAAATCCTGGTGAGTGAAGCCAGGTGAAAGTCCTAATTGGGAGGTTAGGCAGACTGAAAGTTCTGGTGAGTGAAGCCAGGCAGAAGGAAAAACCCTAGTGAGTGAAGCTAGGTGAAAGTCACGGTGAGTGAAGTCGGGCAGATGGAAAGTCCTGGTGAGTGAAGCTAGGTGAAAGACCTAGTGAGTGAAGCTAGGCAATATGGAAAATTCTGGTGAGTGAAGCCAGGTGAAAATCCTGGTGAGTGAAGCTAGGCAGTATGGAAAGTCCCGGTGAGTGAAGCCAGACAGTCGAAAAATCCTGGTGAGTGAAACCAGGTGAAAGACCTAGTGAGTGAAGCTAGGCAGTATGAAAAGTCCTGGTGAGTGAAGCCAGGTAAATGAGAAGTCTTAGTGAGTGAAACTAGGCAGAAGGAAAATCCTAGTAAGTGAAGCTAGGTGAAAGTCCTGGTGAGTGAAGCCAAGCACAGAAAATCCAGATGGATCAAGGTTGATTAGACATCTGGTGTTGGGAAGTCCAAGTAGGTCAAAGGGATTGACCGGACACTTGGCACGGGGAGAAAAGTCCAAGTGGGTCAAAGGGATTGACCGGACACTTGGTAAGAGAGTCTTAGTAGGTCAAGGGTGACCGGATGCTAGGCATGATGGACCAACAAGTCATGGATGACTGAATGTTGGTCTAGGGGGCTTTGGACTTGATTTTAGGCGAAATCATGAGCTGGATCGATCAGCCGATTGATTGGCTCATGCCCAATAGATTAGCCGATCGATTGGGCGAGTCCCCGCGACAAGCCTCCTCCCAATCGATCTGTGGATCGATTGGGAAGGAGTGGCGCGCGAACAGAAAGCCTCCCAATCGATCAGCCGATTGATTGGGAGTTGCGATGTTGGGCGATAAGCCCTGGATCGATCAGTTGATCAATCCAAGCGATTCCCAAGAGCACAGAGGCGCTCTGGATCAATCAGCCGATCGATCCAAAGCCTCCCCAATCGATTGGGAGCAATCCGATCGATTGGGATTCGACCGTTGGCGTCGATTAAAGCCGTTGTCGAGCTCTTTCTCCGCTAATGCTCACACTGTTCAGCTCCAATCTTCACAGCAGCTTCTCCACAGCGTTTTCAACTCTCACCGCCAGTTCTTGAAGGATCTTGGAGAGACATCCAAGTCAAGAGGCGTGACTACAACAAGAGGAAGAAGCTAGGGTTAGAGTTTTCACTGCATATCTTGTAAGATATTTCTTGTATTTGTCTTCCCTTGCTTTCTTGTTGTATTGAGAGTATTGTAGGGCTTTTCCGCCTTCGGTAGTTACCGTAAAGGAGTGTTTTATTAGTGGAGGGTGCGTGAGTGTGTGGAACCTTGGACTAGTCACCTCTTCTTGAGGTGGATACCAAGTAAATCTACGAGTTAGCGTTGTGTGGTTGTTTCTTTGTATTTTCCGCTGTATTTCATTGAAGAAACAAGCAATGAGGAGTACGAGATCGTGCCGAGCTATTCACCCCCCTCTAGCTACATAATTGGTCCCAACACTTATCACAGGTTTATAGATCATTAGGGGCATTGACAGGCCATTAACAATTAACTGTGATAATAAAGCTATAAAATTACATTCCAAGAATAACCACAGTTCATCGAAGTATAAACACATTGACATAAAGTTTTTGGTGGTTAAAGAATGAGTTTAAAAAGATCAAATAATGATAGAACATATTAGGACATATTCTATATTAGCGGATCCACTCACCAAGGGCTTGTCACCCAAGTAGGGGTGAGCATTCGGTTAATTCGGTCCATAAATTAACCAAATTAACCGAAAATCGATTTAGTGCTAGTTAATCGAATCAAATCAAAGTTTTACTAAAATTAAATTAACCGAATCGGTTATTTCAGTTAACACCGAATTAACTAAATTTGTTTAAAATAATAATAAAAAGAATTTATACAAAATTAATATCAAATTAATCGAATTAACCGAATGCTCACCCCTACACCTAAGGTGTTTCATTAGTATCTGCTAAATATGGGGGTTCTTCCTTTTGGTGAAATACCCATTATATAGGAATATGTATTTTGTATAATACTTTATATTCAGGGATACATATTTTGGCTCATTGTATATATGACAGATTTTCTATATGTGTGCATAATTTTAACTTTCTTTGATATATAGATATCATATTTACTATTGTGATTTTACATTAAGTTGTTGCAAATATGATGTGAACTCCATTTGGAGTCAAAGGTTGAATCATGATTTACCATTGTGGTTTGGTATAGGTTTTGGTAAATATGATTTGGATCTGATTTGGGTCATAAAGAGGATTTATTTAGAATGGACACTTATAGATTATATTTCGTGGCATTCTTGTACTACACATCCATATTTAATCTATACTTAAAAAAAAGTGGTTCACTTAAACAAACCAAGATTTATGTTATGATTTAATACTAAAGGGTTTAAGTAATTAATGTATTAATAGGCTAATAAACCCGACCTGATTTGCTAGCAACCCGATCCGGTTTACCCTTTTAAATACAAGTTTTATTTTTCCCATCCTCTCACCCTTGAAGTCGTCAGCCTCCACACACTCCATCCAAACCCTAGCGACTTTGGAAGAGATAGGGGAAGAATCTTTTCGAAATACTTAAGGTCGCCTTTCTCTACGTCTCGCTGGTGATCTCCCATACATGAAACACCAAAGCAAGGTTTCCTTTTTTATGGGTTTTAATATTTGCTGCACCATATGGATTATGGTATAATATTTTGATATATGTTGCAAGTTACTACATATAATTTTGGTACTATATGGATTATGCTAGGTGTGTCTTGAGGTCGGAAGCATGATTGTTGGCAACGAATACATTGCACGTTTCTTTTTCAATGACTCAATGAAGTTTTAATGACCATTCGATGTGGACTACGTTGGTTGTGCTTGGTTTTCTCATAAAAGGTTAGTTAGGTTTAAATTATGGTTGATTCAATGAGTAAGAGATTAATCGGTTCTTGATTATTGATTAAGGGAAAATAAATAATTGAGTCAGTATTGTGTTAGGCTTTACATGATACCATATGAACAATTTTATGAACGCCCATCTTTATCCAGCAGTGACGTCAAAGGGAAATACATCATATTTTATTGATTTCTTTTAGTGGGTGCATTAGAAATTGTTTCCTCAACTAATACCATAAGAGCTATTGTTATTTAAGGGTCGGCTTGAACCTAGAGTGAATTTACTTCTATCGTCAACATATTATTTGGAAATGCAGTTTTGCTTTGATGATGCCCGAACACTCATGGCTTAAGTTTGCTCATGAATTGTTTGACATGTAAATCATATTTTCTAACTACCTTCCAGTTTAGTATAACTTATTGATCACTACAATCAACTATGCTTAATGTCTTATAACTCTCTCAGAAACTCTTCTTGTGTAAATAATGAATCATTAGAGAATCTAGAAATTTAATAAGTTATGTTAAAAAGGGGAATTATTATTATGGCACTCCCCTTAGGTAGTCCCCTACCTAATTATTATTCTATTATCATCTTTACTGTTACATCCTTATAGTTTGTATATTTAGAAATAGATCATCATCCATTTACAATTAATTCTTTAACACTCCCCTCAAACTTGTGCAAGAATATTGAAAAATCCATTTGGTTATAAATTTGTTCAATTCTAGGAATTTTATTATTTTGATTAACTAGTAGGTTTAACTATTCTACCATGTTATTTGACCAAGTAACTATTTTTGTTAATAAGCCTCTGTATGGACAGTTGAGGAACTAAATTGTAAAGGGTTGATTTATTTAAGTGCTTACTAAAATAAAAGAGGTTTGGAAATCTAGCTTAAGAAGAGTCTGATGAACCTTACTAAAACCAAAGAGGTTTGAGAATCCAGCTGAAGAAGGGTCTGGTGAACCTTACTAAAACTAAAGAGGTTTGGAAATCTGGCTTTAAAAGGGTTCGGTGAACCTTATCAGAATAGAGGGGGTTGGGAAGCCGGCTTAAGAAGGGTCTGGTGAACCTTACCAACCTAGTACTAGGATAACGTTTGGCCAAAGGATTAGAGGTTAGGGTATAAAGGAGCTACATTTAATGATATGAATTCTTGTAAAGTCTTACAAGTAAAATAAAGATAACAAAGGTAAACGAAGGTTAAAAATGTGAATGTTAATTTAGGGTAGTTTAGAGGTTCATGAAACTGAAGTCAGAGGTTATTCTCCGTTGATATTTAACATGGTAATTTACCAAATATTTCTCTTAAATGTGAATAAATGTTATTTATATAAAGGTTGAACTTTTTGTATTTTTAGATTCACTAGATCCATATGGTGCAGGTAATGAGGAGACGAAAGTACTTAACGGATGAGCTTTCTTGTACTTAGCAGTGGACACCCGAGGGCTTCTTTTATTAGTCTACTTTTCTACTTACATTAGGATGTTGGATCCTCTAGTTGGAGTTGAGTTATTTGTTTTGATAGTTGGTTGAGTTCATCTCACTAGTTAGTTGCACTCTCTATTCTTTTGAAGATTTATTCACTATTATGATGTTCAAACTCAGATTGTTTTGGGTTCAGAGTTGAACCAGTTTGTAATGCATTATTATTTGAAGTTATTTTATTTAATTTCAGTCTCTTTAATGTTAGTACTGCGAGGTTTGTGAAATATATATATAAAGGTCTAGGATGTTTTATTATCTATATTATTAATGATATTAGTACTGTGATTACTATTGAGTTTTGTTATAGTTATAGCAGCTATGACTTTTTTAGTCTTGTACAAATTGATTTATCGGACCAGATTGTTTAAAGGGTATTTAACCCATAAAGTTTAACATGTTAAGCTCAATTAAGGGGTTGTGTGGTGTATAAGGAATCAAGTATAGCTTAAGTGGGAGATTGTAGGATTAAGTCCACATGGATGGACTAAATCCAAGTAAGTCCATAGGGTGGGCTTAATCTCCATAAGGTGGACTTACACTTGATTAACACACACAACTAATTGTCATTAAGGAAATTAAACATCAATTAAGTGATCTAATTCTTGATTACATATAAAGAGGTTTGGATTAAATGGATGTGGATTCAATGTGTAGATTCAATAACTAGGTTCATTAACATTGATGGGCTATTAATAAGGGATGAGATTTATAGTATTGGATAGTTCTTATAGGTTGGGTCAGGTATATAAAAGAAGAGATATGGTTCATTTAGGGCATGGTGAATTGTGCTCTCTTCCTCTTGATTCTTCTCCCCCATTGAGAAGGTCCTATGGTTGTCAGCTCAATCCTATGGAAGACTTCCACTACGTTTGTAGGATCTTTGACGATAAGTAAAAAGCAATATCCTTACAATGGATTCATGTCATCTCTTCACTAGCTATTGTTTCAGTTTCAATATTACTTTAGAAATTGACGATAGCTAGATCATATAATAGGTGCATCCTTTAGTTTATTATTCATGTATCACAATCCTAATAGTGCTCTCAAGCCCAGATACATTGGGGTCTTTGTCCGAAGGCAATTTGATGCGGCGACTACCATGACGCTAGTTGCAAAGGGGTGCATCCCTTAGTGAGGTGCACCCCTTAGGCTTCTCTCTGTATATAAGGGAGGTGATGTTATTTCCACAAGGGGGATTTTCTTTACAATCTCATCTGCTTTTACTATATTTTGTATCATTTCTCCTCTTTATTATATTGGGAAGCAAGTGTCGAGAGATGAATTGATCTTAGTGACCAACTGACCTTTTATTGTGCCATCTGTGGGCAAGTGAGAGATGTTAATATGGCCAGTTATTGCCCACACCAAAGGTTGCCAAAGCAACCTATGACCAAAGGTTGCCAAAGAAACCTTTGGAAAGAGACAAATCACACCCCTCTCATGTGTATAAAAGGAAAAGAGTTTTCTCTCTTGAGGTGGGAAAAACTCTCACGTTTCTCCCTTTCTCTCTTGATCACATGAGTACAAGACTTCTCTTATAGGACATCACCACCGGATCCTGAGGACGTTTGGAGCGAGGAACTACGAAGAAGACTCTTGTAGACTTCTTCCTGATCCTGTGAGAATCCAGAACCAATGAGGTAATCATCTCGATCAAGATATAACATTGGTATAAGAGTCTTCCCATTCCTCTCTCCACGATGTCATCAGATGATCTCCATGCGCAAGAGCTTGCTGCAATGGAAGAAGATGATTTTGAACCAATGAAGATCTCCACCACTGACGATGGGGATAACTTGCTTGCCAACTGCCAGACACCCACGCAGGAGTCTGTGGCGCCTATTAGATATCAGCGACTGATGATTGCAAGGGATTATGTTGAAGCTCTACACTCTTCTCCCTTGACTCACTCGGTCGATGCTCACTTGCATGGCAGAGGCGCTTCACGCGAAATGGATGGAGGCACTGCTCATGAGCACACTACAGGCGCTGCTCACGAACCTACGAGGGGCGCGACTCACGTCCATGTGGACAGGCGCACCATCCATGGCCAGTAGGCCTCGCGGCTCGCGGAAACGTGCACGAACGTGCCAACCGCGACCTCCCACAAGCCTGCACAGTTCGCGATAACGTGGGCTGGCAGACCACGAACGCCCGTCGCCACGCAGACACGAACGACCTGGCGTACGTGGCCTCGCGAGAGGCCATGGTTAGGTGGCCCAACACAGAGGCCGCGCAGACTACGACCAAGCCCCCAACAGTGGTCATGCACGCCTCTCACGTAGGCACGGAGGCGACCATGGCCCAGTGGCGCGCAGAGAGGTCAGCAGCCTAGGTGAGCACGGAGGCGACCGTGGCCTAGGTGCTTTTGCAGGTGTGCACGACGATGATCCACCCATGACCAGACACATTTTTTTGGTGGAATAGGCCCGCATGAGGGCGTTGGCTCATCGGTGATGTGAACTTGACCATCTTGCAAGACATTGTTCTAATGTGGTTATGCCGAGCGGACCTTGTGGTCGAGCTTGACTTAGCCACATTATTGGATGTGGGTGTGTAGGAAATGCTGACTTGGTCTCTTGTCACCATCATAATGAAAATTTAGCAGTGTAACAAGTCCGACATCACATACGGCATGTTCTCTAGCACCGTGCTATGCCTCCCACCCGTCTCTAGACGATTGCTTTAGCTATTATAATGTTATCGCAATTTTAAACATGATTTTATTAGTACTTAGGATCATTATTAGCTTCATGATTTTGAGATTGTCTTATTTAAGTCCATGCAATAAATTTAGTTAGTTTTCTCTTATAATAAAATTTTTCATGCACTTCATATTCCAGCAATCTATGTATGATCCGATGATTTAAAATCATGTGTTGCACCCTTTATTAAAGGAAAGTTTTTAAACATGCATGATTACTTGTTATTTGAACATGAATGATTCATTATTGTTCAAAATTATTCGAATATCTTTTGAACATGATTAGCTACAGTTAATTTTTTATTTGAATATTCATGTTAATAAATACATGCTTATTAATTGAGAGATGTTAGTTCCTCTCCCTTTACATTATTTGATTGAAATTACCCTAATATAATTGAATATTCTTATATAAATGGGAGATAACTATAGTACTCTAAGTCTACTTTCATTCTCATTATATCGAGAATATTTAATATTATAATATAGTTTTTGGGTCAAATAAACTGATGTGTAGAATTGTCAATTTAGCCTTCTCATTATTATTTTAAATATAGTGATTCACCGATGGCCTCAAAAAATATTATTGTTGACTTAACGAAAGGGGATAAATTAGATGACACTAACTATGACATATGACATTAAAAAATTCAATATCTCTTGAATGAGCAAGAGTTGGTTGATCACATTACTACATCCATTGTTGGAGCAATCCCAATGGTCCACGGGACCATGTGTTTTGGTGTTTGAGCAAAGGGTTTAAGTTAGGTTCACCCTTGTATTTGATATGTGTATTTGAGTTGTGCAGGTTTGCAGGATACAGATGTGACTCAGGTTGATGGCTTCGGGTCCGGTGAAGGATGGAGCATCCGAGGGACCGTGGACAAGGCAGCAAGGACAAGGGCCAAGGGAAGCGACTTCAAGGCATACGTGAAGGATGGCATTGGGGACGAGCCGCAGGCTTGAATGCATCCGAGGGACGAGAGCAAAAGGAAGTAGGCTTGAAGGCAAGAGGTCAAAGCTGCAAACGAAGTGTCAAATGAGTCGTAAGGGTGGGGTACGAGTGCATGAGAGATTGTACTAGGAGCAAAATCCTAGTTTTAGGGTTTTATTGTAGCAATACTGTAGCGTTACTGTAGCAGTACGTAGCAGTCGACTGCATGTTTTAGCAGTCGACTGGTGCAGTCGACTGGGGCAGTCGACTGGCAACGAACAGAATGTCTCTGTTCGCTCGGTTAGTGTGAAATCGATCCGTTGGGAAGTAACGGTCGAATTTCCACAGAGGGCAGTCGACTGCATGTTTTAGCAGTCGACTGGTAGGCAGAGTTTTCCAACCCGTGGCCTATATAACCAAGCCTTGGGAGCTTGGTTGAGGTTGACGAAATAGAGGTGGTTAATCTCTATTAGTAGTCTACTTGTGCCCTAGCGTCAAAAGAGTTCTTGTGAGGGTTGTGGTGAGGTTTCTCCACCCACAAGGAACTACGTGAGCTAGCCGGAATTTGCCGGGGAGTAATCCACCGAAGGATCGGGATCGTCCACCTTACGGACAGCCGTGGAGTAGGAGCCCTAATCTCCGAACCACGTTAAACAATCGTGTAGCTTGGTTTGCATTTCTTTCTTGCCTTTATCTTTAAGCTTGTTTGTTTTGTTTGTATTTCCGCTGCGCAAACTAACGTTGTAGAAAGAAGCGAGTATTTGGGGGTGTCGTCTATCCAACCCCCCTTCAAGCCGGCCGACCTATTCCTTACGAGTGGTATCAGAGCGAGGCCGCTCTCCATTGGACTAACCACCAAGGAAGCAAAGATGACCGACTTGATTGAACCGTCAAAGCTTGAAGGTAGAGGCTTATGGGACATCACATATTGGATGATGAAGATGGAGGTCTTCTTCAACACGGATTGGAACACCATGATGGTGGTCAAAGAGCCGTTTGAAGTCCCGAAAGACAAGAAAGGGAAGAAGCTCCGACCACGACATTGGACGGAGGAGCAAACCTCTCGGTCAAAGGCAAACGACAAGGTAATATCTATATTAATTGATATTTTTCCTAATGACGTAATGAGCCTTGTAGGTAAATACGAGAATGCTCATGATTTGTGGAGCAAGATAAAGAAGGCTCAATGGGAAGAACCTATGCCTACACAAGAAGAAGAAAAATCCGAAGAAATGGATGAAGAAGCTCAAGTAGAGGAGGAGCAATCGGAAGGTGAAGAGCACTCAACTTCCGAGGAGAAAGAGGAGAAGGATGAAGAAATGCCATCCACTAGTGTGGATGAGGAGACATCCTCAAAGGTTGAAGAACAATCCAAGACAAGCGAAGAAGAAGAAGAAGTCTTGGAAATCAACCTAGCAAGCACCTCCACCGAAGTGAAGTCAAAAGACCATATAATATGCTTCGAGTGCAATGAGAAGGGACACTACAAGAATAGATGTCCTATGGGTAAGAAGAAGGTAAATCCTAAACCCGTTCAAGTTAATTTAAACACTAACAAGGGTTGTAGGAATAAAGAAACCCAAGGAAAAAGGATGCGTATCATATGCTTCACGTGTAGGGAGAAGGGACATTACCACACAAAATGCCCCAAGAAGAGGGAGATCAAGAAGCTTGCGCAATTAAAGAAATGGGAGAAAGAGAAGAAGAAGAAAAGCTCAAGTCAAGGGGGAGCTTCAAGGGTAAGGGAGGTATACCCTAATTTGAAGTGTAATTCAAATTCAAATTCTTATGTTCCCATGCATGTTAGGAAAAATAATGTTAATCATTATATGCCCATGTAAAATTTTGGTTTCAAATATCATGATAGGAGTAGGGTAATTGTAGATCAAAACCCTAGGAGACCCATTCATGAAAAATCTAGAAATGGTAGACCTAAGGAGACCCAAGGCATTAATCCCAAGAAGGGGAGACATATGCCTAGGAAGGGTAGGTCTACGAATGTCCAATTTGGACAAATTAACTCTAGGGTTAGAAACCTAGAGAAGGAGAATCAAGCTTTAAGGGGAAAGCTTGATAAGTTGGAACAATTCCTTAAGAGATTCAATGTTGGATCTAAGGAATTAAGGATGATGTTGGGTAGCCAAAGACCCAACAATGATAGATCGGGCTTGGGATACCGATCTAGTCCCTCCAAGGCCAATGAGAGTTCATATGCTAGGGTGGCAAATGATCATGGCAAGGGAGAGGTCTCCAAGGCTAAGGGCAAGTCTCTGCTAGGGTTGCATATGACTATAACAAGGAGAAGTCAATAAATGGCAAGGGAAAGCCATTTAATGGTACACTACAAGAATTTTTGCATTCAACAACACCCAATAGACAACGCTTTTTAATAAAAACGTTGTCGTTCTTTGTTTTACAACGCTTTTAGTGAAAAGCGTTGTCTATGGTATTTACTTTTTACTAAAGACAACGGTTTTTAATGAAGTGTTGTCTTTAGTGTTGTTGTTTATGGTCAAAGACAATATTTTTTTAAAAAACGTTTTTTAAAGTGTTGTGTATGTTTCCCCTAAACTCACTTAAAATAAATTCGCAGCCCTCGCTTTGCTAAACTCTAAACCCTCAACGCGCGCGCGCCTTCTCCTCACCACTCCTCTCCACGAGTTCTCCTCTCCACTCCTCTCCACGAGTGCCTTCTCCTCTCCTTCTCCTCTCCACGAGTGCCTTCTCCTCTCCACGAGCGCCTTCTCCTCTCCACTCCTCTCCACGAGCGCCTTCTCCTCTCCTTGCCGCGTGATCTCCTCTGAACCCTAATCTCGACCCAAACTCCTCACGCAAAACTCCTCACGCCAGCCCAACTCCTCCAAGTCGACCCAAACCCTCAGTCTCTTCCGCTTCCTCCTCTTTCTCCCTCTCCTCCGCCTCCCCCTTCTCCTTCGCTCCCACCGCCGCTGGCGCCGCCTCATCTTCCGCCACTGGTTTCTCCCTAGGCGCTTCTTCCTCCGCCGGTTCCTCCCCATCTCTCTTCGGCCTCTCAACCTTTGGCTCCTCATCGGCCGCATCCTCAGCCTTTTCTACCTCCAGTCTTTTCTCGACGTCTGCTCCATCTTCCGCCGCTTCTACCTTCAGTCTTTTCCCGCCATCTGCTCCATCCTCCGCCTCTACTACCTCTAGTCTTTTCTCGCCATCTGCTCCATCCTCCGCCTCTACTACCCCCGGTCTCTTTTCCTCGCAGGCGGTCTCTTCTCCCAAACCCATCCCTTTTCCCTCAGCATCCGCCGCACCTTCCGCTTCCTCAAGCCCTAATTTTGGTTTTGGATTGGGGGCTTCGACTCCCAACTTCGGCTTCGGTTCGTCTTCCACTGCTGCCTCTCCGTTGTTTGGTACTTCCGCTTCCCCTCCGGCGCCGGCGCCGGCCTTGTCCTCGGCTCAGACACTGTTTGCTTCGTCAGCTAGTGCCGCACCTTCGGTGCCTTCGTTTGCTACGTCCTCATCTCCCCCCGCCTTTTCTGTGCCGACGACGTCTGCTCCAGCTCCATCCTTCGTATCCCCGTTTCCTGCCTCCTCCTCTGCGTCCCCTCTATTCTCTTCTTCTGCTACCGCTACCTCCTCTCCTGCCATCACCAGCATTTCGACCTCTCCTTTCTCCTTTGGAAGTGGCAGTTCCTTTGCTCTGAGTTCGTTCGATGTCGTGTCGTCTGGTAGTACTACTTCGTCCTCACCTGTTACTACCACGTCCACCTTGGCAACTGGCTTTTCTTTTGCGACTCCGACATCTGCTGTGTCCCAACCTTCCTTTGGGTTTACCAATGCTGCTACATCAACTCCCTCCAGTGCATCTATGTTCTCCGCTCCTACTGCTGCAAAGCCTTCAACTCTGTCATTTGGATTTGGGGTGCATGGGACAATTCAATTGATGACAAAGGCAGTTGCTCGGTGAAGTTTCATCAGAAGAATATTGAAGAAGATGACGTATAGATTGTGGGTAAAGACGAAGTTTTACAGGTAAAATATAAGTTATAGTGATATTCATTATTATTATAGCATTATAAACTCAATATAATCAACATGTTTTTTTTTTAATATTTTAGGGTCAATCAGTTGCATTGACATTGGAATCTTGCTCAAATATTGTTGCATATGGTACAATTGTTTGTTTCAATGGCATGGAAAAAATGCTTCATGGTATTCCATTTCCCAAGAATTGCATTCGAGTCTCCATTGATCAAGCAGTGGACAAATCCGCTCCTTTGCCATATCCAATTCCAAGTGAATGTGAAGTAATTGGTGATGCCATAGGAACTGTTGTGGCTTGGCCTGAACAGCAGATTGTGAAGCAAGATGAGGTATATGAGATATTATATTTCTAATTATATTGTCACTTTATTATTATATTTCTAATTATATTGCCACTTTATTATTATTCAACCTAGCTATATCTAACTTGTTTATATTTGAAATTATTAGAAGCCTAGAAGGAAGAAGTTTGAACGAAAAAAATCAAAACCTACTTTGTCAACAAGTGTCCCAAGAGCATTACATATGTTATATTGTTACAGTAAGCATGCTCTAGATGGAGGAAAATGTATATCAATGTGCTTAGATAATGAAGTGTTTGATGAAGATTGTGAACTTTTTCTTGACCTTGAGGACATCAATTCTTTGTATCATTTGGAGTCAATTTCAGAAAATTTGATCGTTGCCTACATATGGTAAGTAAGTTTATTTAAGCAATTTCAGCAACTTTTTCATCACATGTTTGCTTCCCAATTTTAGCAACTTATTATGGTTTATTGTTACAATTTCACCAACTTATTATGAGTGATCATTATTTTTTAATCCACATGATTGTTTTGTATCTAAATTTTATTATTTAGTATCTAAATATTATTTTCTCAGTTGCAACTGCATTGCTTTACTTATGCTGGGAAATTACTGCATTGCTTTATGTTTGCTGGGAAATTCTAATATCTAGCAAGACAGAAAATCCCTGATTTGAACTGCAAGAAGTTTACTAATATTGTTGTGTGAACAAGTTTACTCTTGAAAAATTCAACTTCTAGTAATTTTCTCATACCATGTTATTCTCATTAAGTTAATAGTTCATCATTTCTATTGAGAGGTTTACTAATATCAATTGATGTGGTACACTTTACATAAATATAGCTCATTCATTTTCAACCGGCCCTTAATGTTTGCCTTCTGCCATTTGTTCTTCTAGACAGGAAGTACTTTGCTCATATCTTTTTTCTTGTATATTTTTAAGTATCTTAAATGTGCTTGTCCTCAAGAAATAAAAGAATTTGCATGTATACATTTCTTGTATGTTTAATATGCAAGACTGTTCATAGTAAGTTCTCATGTATGGATGTTACTATCATCAACCATAACTTAGTGTTATGAGTGATCATTATTTTTTCCACCTTATTATGAGTGGTTTGTATCTACATTTTATTATTTAGTATCTAAATATTTTTTTCTTTGCAATGATAGGTGTCTGTATAAAAAGATGGTGAAAGATACCAAGACAAAGAAATTCAGATTTATGAATCCTCACAAACTCCCATATCTGGCAAAAATGGCACAAGACAAATCAGTTAAGCTTGAAACCCTGAATCAAAGGGCAACTCTTTTAGCAGATAAGCTAACAAGTGCATCAACAGATCAACTAGTGTTAGTGCCATGTAATGTCGGGTAAGCAAGAAGTAAAACATCACTTTCAATTGCTTCCTTTCGATAATTTATTCAATTTTATGATCTAATCCTATGTATTTGCCTAGTTTCCATTGGAATCTTAGTGTTATTGAACCTTACAAGGATGCTATTTACCTGCTGGATTCCCTAAGTTGCCGCATTCGCGATGATGATTCAAAATACGTAATGGAAATGTGAGTTCAGATTTCTTTTAGTAAATATTTATTATAATAAAAATCTTATTTAACAAATATTCTTAACGTATGAAGGGCCTTAAAATTGTTTAATTCAACCAAGGGAAGGAAAGGTAGGAAAAATGTTAAGTGGGAAGTAGTTAAGGTATGTGTACTTTTGTTTAACATATATTGTAATGTGTATAATTTTCATTAACAATTTGACTCTAATTACTATATATAGGCTCCTCAACAACCGGATGCGAAATAATGTGGTTTTTTTGTGATGCGATTTATGAGAGAAATTATTGAAGAAGTTGAGACTATTGAGAGAGATTCGCTGCAATCAATAGTAACATTATTTAGCTTATCTCAAATTATTTGACATAAACTATTTAAAATTGCAAAGTGATCAGTGTTGATTATTTTTTCCATTAACATAAATTGTGTATGCTCATAGTTCACAAAAATAGGGTACTCTCGTGAACAAATTGATGAGGTTCGGTCCGAGTTAGCGGAGTGCATACAAGATCATATTTATGAATAGGTATGGAATGATAATTGCCATAATTCTATTTAGATTTAAGTTCATGGAATGGTGGTTTTTTTTGGTGGAATCATAGTTAATGCCAATTTTTTTGATGCAGTGCATAGTTACCAGATCGACCTTGAGCAGTTGACCCCAAAGAAAAGTTGTCACTGAAGTTTAAAAACTTGTGAAAATTTTTAGTGAATGATGATGTTTTGTGAATGATGATGTTTTGGAAAAATTGTCACTTAGGTGAAAGGATGTTTTCTGGATTAATATGCAAGTACAAAGCACTGTATTATATGTTATTCTGTAAAGTTCTGTCAGTGTAAATTATCTAGTTTCTTTATCTAGCTTTTGTTCCACTATTGGGTTTGTTTTTCTAATAATTACTCGTGCAGCAAAATACTGAGCAAGAAGTTGTAGATCTTATAATCAGGTAAAGTAGAAAAAGTTAACTACTTCATTATGCTTTCATCTTAGTATTTGTATATTTGATTTGTCTTCTTTGAACCAGCTTCAAGTCAAAAAGCCAGATCCTCTAGATAGCTGTTAAAAATAAGGTATTATTTGGTTTGTCAGTGATCTTAATATTTGGTCTTTGATGCTCACGACAGAGTTCCAACGCTGCATGATTACCTTGTTCAAGCAGATTGCTCGCTGCCTCAGTAGCTCGCATTTTCAGAGTTCCACAGCTCTTCTTTCTTATGATGATCTTGTTCTTGCAGATTTGTGTTTCCTCTGTGGACCCTTTGGCATTTCCTTCTGCAGTGGAAGCAGGTGCCCAAATGGTTAGGATGCGATGAACTTGACTGGTTTCGATCGGATTGTCTGTCATACCAAACATTAAAATCCTTGTGCTAAATGCAGGTGGAAATTGGAAATTATGATTCTTTCTACGAGATGGGAATTCAGTTTTCCCCTGAACAGGTATATGAATCATGATCGTACTTTTCCTTGCAGTTCCTCGAGTATTTTCAGCTATTTCTATCTCGTCACTATTCTGTGGTGCCATTGTCAGATTCTAAAGCTCACTAGAGAAACTAGAAGGATTCTTCCATCCATTACACTGTCTGTAACCGTGCCACACATGCTTAGTCTCCCTGATCAGGTAGCTCATTTATTTCCTCGTAAACTGAGATTTGTCACTAACACAATCTCTCGTTGTTTTTTGTTCAATTTAAAAAGGTGAAGCTAGCAGAGTTGCTGGAACAGGAAGGTGCTGATATAATCCAAACTGAAGGAGGGAAATACTCAAGTCCATCAAAACCTGGTGTCCTTGGTTTGATCGAGAAGGTAACAACAGTACGAATAAGAAATCTTAGCACACTTGTGATGAAAAATGTGATATTTTTCCTCTTTAAAATGTAGGCCACACCAACGCTAGCAGCTGCATACTCCATTTCCCGAGCAGTTCAGATTCCAGTTATGTGCTCATCTGGATTAAGCGCTGTCACTGCACCTATGGCTTTAACAGCAGGAGCAGCTGGTGTGGTATGCGTTCTTTTGCTTTCTAATCTAATCATTATCTGCTACTAGTGAAAGAAATATAGACTCTTTCAGATTCTCTTGTGTTCTTGATTATCTGCTACTACTTCATTGTCAGAAGTAGTTGAACACTAACACTTGGACGCCAACATTTTTGAGTTGGCGCCTAGATTTGACCATCTAACAGACACGGCTAAAGGATCAACTTCTATGAACACCCTTAATAACTTATACAGATATTTGTGAACAATTAGGTTGGTGGCTATCATTTATCCTCCCTTTTTGTTGTTTTTTCCATGTACCCAATGCAGCTTTCATTTCAAAGGTTCCAAGCTGATGAACAAGGATGGGTGGACACAATCAAGTCAGTGCGATTTGGAGGAGCTGTCAGGATTAGTACCATGGATTGGCTTGGGCAATCTCAATATTTGCATCAAACTGTCTTCTGGCCTTCCCTATCATCTGCAGTATCTGAGGTATACTATGCACATTTACCGTGAATTTTCCTTATTGAGCTTGGGCTAGTGACGGTTACGAATGTATTTTATTTCAAGAACCGTATAAGCAAGTGTTCGTGCATCTAGTTTTATAACAATGCACTTCGTATCTTTGATCTAAAAAGCTTCTAAAACAAGTCATCTTCTCCAAGCATGCCCTGGTCAACATGCTAGTCACCTACTGGAGTCATTTCCTCGATGGCACGGATGAATACCTGAAATCCATCCTCTACTCCACCATTCTTTGCCACTCCTCAAGCCGAAACAACTGCAAAGGTAGAGTCAACATCAAGTATTACATTGTGCCTGGCTACAAGAAGACCGGGGCCACAAAATCCAATAAAGACAGGTCAAACATCAAGTAGCATTTTGTAACTTATTCCTCTTAGGTTATATGCTTGGTTAATATATATGCTTAGAACTTGTAAAGACAGGTCAAACATTAATATGCTTGGTTAATATATCCATCTACAGCACTCCCGCTTTTTCCTCTAAATATGATTTTCATTTAGCACAGAACTAATGCCAATTTTTTTATTTTGATGCAGTGTTTAAAGAGCTTGAGTAGAAGTTGGCCCTAAAGAAAACTTGTCAGTTACGATATAAACACACTTACGGTATGAATTACATGTATATATAACATTGACATATTATTTAGTACGAGATTTACATGTATGAAAGTTTTCATACAAAATTTCTTGATTGCCTACAACCCCAGGTGTGCTGATGACAAGTTGAAGAAGATGGCTCTAAGAGTGATAGCTGAAAGCCTTTCAGAAGAAGAGATTGCTGGACTTAAAGAAGCAATTCCATGCGATGGACACCAACAACAGCGGTTAGTCAATGATGAGGTTTTGTAAAACTTGTGTGTTTGAAAAATTATTGTCATGAAGTTAAGGATAACTTGTATGATACAAATTTAATTTGTGGATCAATATGTATACATTTTGTTTGTATAATATAAAGTTTTATTTATTTGTTAAATAGTCTTATTATAAAAATGATTGTGGTTGTGGATATTCAATTATATGTAAATTTTGAGTATTTTTATAATTTTGAGTATTTGGACAACGCTTAAAAAACAACGTTTTTAAGATAAAAGACAACGCTTAAAAAACAATGTCTTTGAGACCAACCACAACGCTTTTAAAGCGTTGTCTTTGATATGTGCATTTTTACAACAACATCTTTAACAACGCTTTTTAAGAACGAATAGACAACGCTTAAAAAGCGTTGTCTTTGTGACCAACCACAACGCTTTTAAAGCGTTGTCTTTGATATGTGCATTTTTACAACAGCATCTATAACAACGCTTTTTAAGAACGAAAAGACAACGCTTAAAAAGTGTTGTCTTTGTGACCAACCACAACGCTTTTAAAGCGTTGTCTTTGATATGACTTTCTACAACACCATCTACAACATCACTTTTTTAGTACATACGACAACGCCAAAAAAGCGTTGTTGTTTAGCTTTTTTCTTGTAGTGGTAAGAAGAAATTAACCAAGGACAAGGAGTCCAAGGTTAAGAAAGTTACATTTGTAGGCCAAGTGTCACCGGGGGTGGACCGATGTGGCCTAGCCATTGTGGATGAGTCACCTAGGGAGGTGACTAAGGTTAAGAGCTCTAGGGGGAGCTCAAAGAGTCAATTTGGGACCCATGGCCAATGGATCTCAAGGGGGTTCTACTTGGGAGTCTAGACAAGCCATGGAATGTGCCAAGTGATTTGGAGACGGACTTGAGTCTCAAACCTAGGGGTTTGACACAATTGGTTTATGTTTCATGCAAGAAATATGACAATTGGGGTCATATAGCATGAAAATTGGTTTTGGATGTATAAATGCCATATAAACCAATGTTAGGGATGCATTGTGGGTTAGTTTGGGCAAATACATCAAGAGGAAGCCAAAACTAGGACTTTAGGTCTTGGTTCAATTGAACTTTTTAGCTAGTTTTGTATTTTGTGTCAATCTTGGGATTGGTGATAGATATATTTATATATATATATTTCCCAAGTAGACATTGATATAATAGACCTCTCCACAAAATTTGGGATTTTTTGGAGGTCTGTGAAATTTTTGGCGCATTTATGAAGTTGGCCAGAAAAGACTGATTTTTTCATAAATAGTGTACCAGTCGACTGGTACAGTTACCAGTCGACTGGTAACACTGTTCATGAGCACAGAATGTCTCTGTAAGCTCGTTTTCATGGGGGCAGTCGACTGGTACTTCTTGCAGTCGACTGATACCAGTCGGAAGTGTTTTCAGCACTAGATTTTGACCGGGTCAGCTCATATAGATGTATGAGATCCATGGGGGATACATACATGAGTTTAGGGTCATTTGGATGACAAGTTTTTAATAATTGAGATATTGTTGGAGAACTTTTTGGATGATAGGCAAAGGGGGAGAAGTAAGGTTTAGTTGGGAAAACCTGAAAGTACCTTTGTGTAGGGGGAGCCTTGGGATAAGTTCTTAAAAAGCCCGTTGTAAAAATCCTAGCTCATGGGGAGCATAGGAGTAGGGGAAGCCTTGGGATAGGTTCAAATGCATGATGCATTGTTTCAGCGGTTGCCAAGTGTGTAGCCTTGGCAACGTAAGTCCATTCGGCGTTGTAAGTCCAAGTGTGTAGCCTTGGCATCGTAAGTCCATTCGGCAGTGTAAATCCAAGTGTGTAGCTTTGGCAACGTAAGTTCATTCGGCGATGTAAGTCCAAGTGTATAGCCTTGGCAACGTAAGTCCATTTGTTTTAGCATGTTTATTTGCTATATGTTTTACCTAACTTAAACGTATTGCCAAACACCAAAAAGGGGGAGATTGTTGGAGCAATCCCAATGGTCCACGTGACCATGTGTTTTGGTGTTTGGGCAAAGGGTTTAAGTTAGGTTCACCCTTGTATTTGTTATGTGTATTTGAGTTGTGCAGGTTTGCAGGATACACATGTGACTCAGGTTGATGGCTTCGGGTCCGGTGAAGGATGGAGCATCCGAGGGACCGTGGACAAGGCAGCGAGGACAAGGGCCGAGGGAAGCGACTTCGAGGCATACGCGAAGGATGGCATTGGGGATGAGCCACGGGCTTGAATGCATCCGAGGGACGAGAGCCAAAGGAAGTAGGCTTGAAGGCAAGAGGTCAAAGCTGCAAATGAAGTGTCAAATGAGTCGTAAGGGTGAGGGTACGAGTGCATGAGAGATTGTACTCAGAGTAAAATCCTAGTTTTAGGGTTTTACTGTAGCAGTACTGTAGCAGTCGACTGCATGTTTTAGCAGTCGACTGGTGCAGTCGATTGGGGCAGTCGACTGGCAGCAAACAGAATGTCTCTGTTCGCTCGGTTAGTGTGAAATCGAGCCGTTGGGATGTAACGGTCAAATTTCCACAGAGGGCAGTCGACTGCATGTTTTAGCAATAGACTGGTAGGCGGGGTTTTCCAACCCGTGGCCTATATAACCAAACCTTGGGAGCTTGGTTAAGGTTGACGAAATAGAGGTGGTTAATCTCTATTAGTAGTCTACTTGTGCCCTAGCGTCAAAAGAGTTCTTGTGAGGGTTGTGGTGAGGTTTCTCCACCCACAAGGAGCTACGTGAGCTAGCCAGAGTTTACCGGGGAGTAATCCATCGAAGGATCGGGATCGTCCACCTTACGGACAGCCGTGGAGTAGGAGCCCTAATCTCCGAACCACGTTAAACGATCGTGTAGCTTGGTTTGCATTTCTTTCTGGCCTTTATCTTTAAGCTTGTTTGTTTTGTTTGTATTTCCGCTGCGCAAACTAACGTTGTAGAAAGAAGCGAGTATTTGGGGGTGCCGTCTATCCAACCCTCCTTCAAGTCAGCCGACCGATCCCCCAACATCCATGACCCTGCCTGCAGAAGGGAACACTGCTCTACACCGACGAGATCAAGAGACTTACAACTCATGATTTCACAAAGATCACAGCATGTGCTTTACACTGTTAAGTAGCATGCAGGATGATTTGATTGGCGAGTTTGAAAAGTGCAAGACTGCTAAGGATTGTGGGATAACTTGAAAATTTCTTTTGGAGGAACCTTTACCACGAGGTTAAGGGCTCTTGTTTTGAAATTTGAGACCCTCCGAAATGATCCCCATCAGAACATGACTAAACATCTCAGGATGATGTCAAGCATGATCCACGACTTGAAGTCTGCAGGTCACGATCTCACTGATGAGTAGCAGGTGTAGGCTGTCATAAGATCTTTGCCAGACTCTTGGACTCACATGAAACAAATCCTCACTCACAATGAGAGCATTAAGAATTTTTCTGACATCTCTCGCCATGTGGAGTTAGAGGCTGAGCGCGAGGAAGCTATGCGCGCTACTACCCTTGTCACCCAAGGAGTCAGACAACAGGGCAAGAAGGGTCTAAAGAAGAACTTCAAGAGGAAGAGGTAAAATGTGAGATCTCGGAAAATTTAATTAATAGGGTTATTTGGAAAATAGCCTTATATAATTTTTCCGGAATTTTTAGAAATTTTCTGGGAATTTTTCGGAGCTCGTACGATGGGTTTTGAGGGGATTAATTTCGGGCGCGGATAAAGCCTGTTTAGGATACCCGTTTAAGTGAGGAAAAGTTTTAATATATATTCCTTTTCTTTTATTCCTTCTCCCCCAAAATGCCGAGCCAAATTCTATTTCCCCTTTCCCGATTCGATTCCTTCTCTGTTTTCTCTCTCGTGGACAGCGGGCAGGGATTAGGGTTTCAGCTTCGGCGGCTAATGGCTACCAGAGCTATTGAGCAGATCCGATCGACTCTATTCCTCCCTCGCTAGAACGACTCGTGTCTTCTCTTCTAAGCTGATGACCTTCCTTTCTCCCGATTGCCACCTTCGGGGAGTCAGTCTTGACATCCGACGGGGTGTGAAGAGAACAGGGTCTTGAGGTGTAGCGCCGATCCTACATTGCTCGGATGTTGTGCCCTAGCTTTGAGTTCGTCCTCGATTTTCTCTTACTCTTCTCTAATGGTGGTCGATCTAGGTCGATATCTTGGATCGACATTCTTCGTTCGTGTTGATTTGGGGACGGATCGAATTCACGACCGTTCCGCTGGCACGCGGCGTCGGAGAACGGTAAGGAAGGTTGATTCATGAATTAGGTCATTGATTGAATTTGGAATGCTTGGTTGATATGTGGCCTCATCTTGATCTCGATTCCGTGAGGTTGCAATGGTGTTCTTGATCTCCGCTTGAACCCAATTGAATAGGAAGGATTTCAGAGTTGTGTTTTGTGAATTCATCGGTGAGGGGTTGTTGAGGTGAGGATCTCCATGGTGTTTCTTGTGCCGACGACACACGAACACAACTGATTGAGGTATGTGTAGGAGTAATTGATTCATGTATTGGATTAGGAATGCATTGGATTAATCCATGATTAGTTAATACATGATGTTTAGATTTGAATTAGGGATTTTGATTGTGTGTAGATTTAATTGTGTAGAAGAAATCTAATGAAATGGTTAGGGTTAGGGTAATTAACCCTAATCAACCGTTGGATTTCTAATCTAATTGGTGATTAGGGATTAGGTAACTAACCTTAATCGACCATTAGATTTAAATTGGTAAGTTGTGATTGTGGTGATTACGGTTTGCCCTAATTTAGTTTTGAGAATTTTATTTAGCTATTTCATTTGAATTTAGCTAAATAAAATATATATATGTTGATTGACGCAGGATTCTGATTCGAGACAGGCGTCTCGACGTTGACTTCGGATTTGGGATTGTACCTTCTATTTGAGGCGGGTACCCTTTGACTTATCTTTTGATAGTGTCTTATGATATGTGCAGTTTATATATACTTACTAGTGTTGGTAGTTAGCATTTTCCTGGGTTTAGTTTAGTTGATACTTGCTACATGCTTTTACTGTTATCTACTATACATTAGGCTGGCATACCTTTACTTCTTACCATGTGTATATATGTTCGTGGATATGGTTATTTACAGTGCTTCACTGTACTCAGATTAGTTGCTTTACATGCGGACAATCGAAACTTTCTACAAGCACTATATACCTCAGCCACATGCTGGAATAATAACAATAAAAGAAAACAAACACCACGAGTTAATATCAAATTCAACCTCGGGTACACAACCATTAAAATAAAGGCACTTACTGTACCAAAACCAAAAACACAACTATGGCCATAGCCTTAACACAACCAATAACAAATACAAAATAAAAACACCACATAACAACAAACCCTCCAAACGAGAAAGCTAAACAAACGATATAAAAAAAAAAACATATGAAACCGAAAAGTCTTCGATGTGACGGGGAGTGAGACGGATGCTCCAAGCGACACCATAAATAACCTGCACAAAAGATAGTGTCAACGGGGTGAGTTCAACTGAATACCAATGGACATGAGTAGTAAGATATATCTAACAATAAAACATGGAATACGCTTCTAATCATATATATAGGAATAGGCAAAGGTAAGGCGAGGAAGTCAGACTCACCAGAACTCCTATCCGCAAAAGGGTCACAAACCGAAGTGTCAATCCCGTATGCAGTCAAAAGTATGCATCCAAAAACCAAAGCAAACACAATCATAAGAATATAAATGCATCAATGCATATGATGCTAATGATGCGTCTGGTCACCCACGTCGATCATCTCACACACAAATGGTGAGACCGAGTGGGTAGAACATCACTGCTCGTGATGAGTGACCGAGTGGACGGGATCCTGTCTCCTGTGACCCCAAATCATAAATGGGGAGCTCAATGCTCTCATCTCCCAGACACGATGACGGGAGGTATCTCTGCTACAGTCACGACCAACGGAGACGAGTCCACGGCTACTACCTACACTAAATGCCGAGCAAAGTATCGGCTACCACGCTGAGTCCTCAGACCAACGGAGCCAAACAGCAGAACCGCCACACACCTGTCTGATATACCACTAAACCATGAGTGGTGGTGTGTGCAGCATGCAATCATGATGCATGATACTAAGCATAGTCATAAACTGATCAGCATAACCAAATCCATATATGTATAATATGGGTACCACAGTATCAGTGAGTCAAATCTACGAATCTAGGGTATACAGATCCTCTATGGTATAACAACCTAGATCCTAAACATATCCTCCTTCCATAACATATGTACCAACAATATACACAGATCAAAGAATCAGAGTCTAGGTACACGAATCATATATGATATACAAATAGAGGTACACAAGTCAGGTATGGTATAAAAACCTAGGTATCAGATAATCTAGATACACCTGCCAGAAATAAAATTCAGAACCTAGTCCTAACCTCAGTAGAGCATGGTATGTCACTTACTCTAGGAACTAAGGTACTCATGGTAAAATAAGTACTCATGGCAATAAGATACTCATGGTAACAAATCACGAGATATAACACGGATACATAACAAGCGACAAACCTAACATGCTATGGATATGAAACAGTGACATACCAAAGACATACATGTTCATTGTTTGCAGTTATAAAGTACTATGCATATCCAAATGACGATATCATAAAAGATAAGTCAAGAGGTACCCGCCTCCAATGTAGATCGAAACGAACCAATTCCGATGTCGAGATGTCCGTCTCGAATCACAGTCCTGTAACAACATGATATATATAGATTTAGCTAATTACGTATAAATTAATTAGCCAAATCAAATCCTCGAGAAGCTAACATAAATCCAAATCCAATTATAAACCCTAATTTGATCATCTAACTCCTCAATCGATTCTAACTAATACATTCGAATTAGGACTTGCCCTAAGCATAATCAATCATAGCAATTTACCCAATTTAGCCCTAATTCAACACATATATCAACCAATCAAATAATCCAAATTCACTATGATCTGTAGCATGTATCAAATGCCCCTACACCTTACCTTACTTCTCAACCACTCCTGTTAATCCACAGCTAGGGATCGTATCTGCTGGGAATCCTTGGAAGAACACCACTACTTTTGTGTTGGAAACCTCCGTATTGCCTTGACAAAAGAAGATCAAGGAAGCAACCATAAAGTTTATTTTTTTCACCACAATCTAGCAACAACATTATCTATCCAAAACTTACCAAATGCCAACAACTTGGAATAAGTCAACCTCCTCCTTAAAAGACCCTCAACTGAAACAAGATCCGCCTCAGTAAACTAAAAACCCCAATCTGCCATACAAACCAAAACTAAGTCAGTATTAATCCCTCCACAACAGAAATTGTAACTGAGATCCCTACCTCTGTTCCATATCAGTGGAAGAAAAGACTCGCATATGGAACTAGAGCACAGTGTGGAGGAGACCGTCGCTGTTCGGGTCGAGAGATGGCAGTATCGGCAGGGCACAGTGAAGACCACGCGGAACAGATGCGCGTCCTGACCTCCATGGCCGAAACAAATCTAGGGCTCAAGGCAGTGGACGGCGCTAGGGTAGAAGCTAGGAGTCGGCCAGAGGAGAGGAACGGAGACCCTAGCTCGGTTGGCCCTCGTCGGCCGGCGATGAGAAGCTCCGCATGTGGTTTGTGCCGGCAGAGGAAGAGAAGAAGAAGGAAGGCGTCGGCGCAGGCGTTGGGGAAGAAGAAACCGTCGAAGTGGAGAGGAACGGCGTCGGGGAAAGGAAATGGGCACGGGAGAGGAAAAGAAGAAATAGAATATGAAAATAAAAGGAAAATTTCTACTTTTCCTCGTTTAAATGGGTAGCCTAAATAGGCTTTCCGCGGAACCCCGTTTTTATCCCCATAAATGAAGCCGTACAAGTTCCGAAAAATTCCAGAAAAATTACCAAAAATTCTGAAAAATTCCTTTATCATTATTCGCCATTTTCGGTATTTTACAGCTTCACTATACTGGATTAGTTGTTATACATGCTGGATATGTGATGTTGGGTTTATGCTGTTTATTATCATTGTTATATATGTGTTTGTCTGTTTGGCATCTACACATATGGAGGAGGATATGTTCAGGTATGACATGCTGTAGCTGCATGCACCATATCACATGATTGCATGCTGGGCGATTGACGACTCCATTATTGTTGAGCTCGTCGGCCGGCTACATTGACCTGCGTGACCCCATGGGTAGTGGTGTAGGTTGCTCGGTGGTTCAGGCTCCACTGTGTAGTGTGATGCGGGTGGATGCCAGGTCCCTCGCGTGTCATCATGTGAGATGAGAGCATTGCCCCTCTCCTATAGTTGAGGTTGGAGGATAGGTGTATCCGGTGCATCCCGTCCACTCGGTCACTCTTCGTAGTGAGGTGGTGGGTGGCAGTGACTACCCACGCCGGCTCACACCATTGTGTGATGTTCGTCAGGGGTGACCATGTCATATCGCATCATATGCACATTGCATTTATTGTGATTGTTGCATATTGGATGGTGCACTTGGTGATATGATTGACATGCATATAGGATACATGCTTATTTGCTCGACTATCTTTATCTCATGTATGTCCACGATCATTTGCCCAAGCCTCGCAGTGCTTTATTTCATTATGCACTTCTTATATTCTTGCAGTAGATTGTATTTCATGCTTATTGTTGGTTACTGCAGTTTATTTAGTTATGCATACTTGCTATATTGTTTAGGATACTGTACCGTAGGATTGTTGCTGGTAGTTATATGTTACTGTACATATCTATTGGAGTACCTGCTGAGTTCTTTGGACTCACCCCGTTGTTACTATTTTTCAGGTTGAGGCCGTCGGGAGATATTCCAGTCACTAGCCCCATTATCGCGAGGATTTTCTTTGTCGGATTATATTTTGCTTTTGCATCTTATATACTTGTATTGTGGGTTTGTGTTGTGGACTTTATATCGAACACTTGGGTTTACTACTTTTGGTTTTCCGCTGCGGATATATTTTCATTACTTCGTGGATTTTGTCTTTCCTCGTTGTAGTGGAGTAGGATGTTTACATATATCTTCGAGATTCTATATCATCTTTCCTTATTAAACTGCGTGGATTGATTATATGTTGAACTGTGTAGGATGTTGATATAAACTGCGTGGTTTGTTTCTTATTTGTATTGTATTGTTCCGGCCGTGTGTGGCCGAGGTATAGATATGTGTATTCTGGATTCATATTGTCACCCGTATAGGGGAGATGCTGCCGAAATTTCTTCGGACAGGGACTACCTGGGGCGTGAAATGTTGCATCCACTTCCAAAGAGGGGCAGACACTGAAGCGCCAAAGAGGCAAGCACGGAGGAAAGAGAGACAAGTTGAAGGCCAAATGCTATAATTGTGGACAATTGGGACATGTCGCTTGTGAATGCACTGAGCCAAAAAAGGTATTCCAATTTCTTTGCTCTCCAACTGTGCATGTTGTTCGCATATTTTAGTTGCTCGAACAAATCATGAATGGATAGTGGATTCAGGAGCGACCAGGCACATAACAAGGGATCGAGCAAGATTCATGGATTATCGCCGAATCTCAGCGATATCACAAAGAGTATGCATGGGAAATGGTTCCATCGAGGAAGTCCTTGGAGTTGTTGTGTATCAACTCTAGTTAAAGACTGGACGAGTCTTAACCCTCCATGATGTACTCTATGTGCCTAGAGTTCAACATAATCTACTATCAGTCTCATCATTATTTGCATTAGACTTCTTTTTTTTTTTTGCTAGCAACCAAGTTGACATTTGTTTGAACAATGTTATATATGGTCATGCTTTATTTATGGATGATTTGTTTAAATTAGATTTGGATTATCATGTGTCTTATGTGGTGAATACTGATAATAACCTTGATTCAAAAATTTGGCATGCTCAACTAGGACACATAGGACAAGATAGAATGACAAGGTTAGCTCGAGAAGGCTTTCTAGGCTCACTCGCTAAAGTCAATCTTCCTATGTGTGCATTGTGTTTAGCCGATAAAGCATGTAACAAGCCTTTCAAAAAGGTTAAGAGAGCCACTGAACTCTTACAATTGTTCCACTCCGACATTTGCGGACCCATGAGTGTGAAGACCCATCAAAGGGCTTCATATTTCCTCACATTTATAGATGATTATTCACAATATGGATATGTCTATTTGATCACTCACCACTATAAAGCATTAGATTGCTTCAAACACTTCTTGGCAGAGGTTGAGAATCAATTATGCAAAATCATAAAAGTTCTTCGGATAGATAGAGGACGTGAATATCTTTTGGATGAGTTTCGAACTTTATGTGAAGAAAAAAGAATACGTAGGCAATTAACTATTCTAAATACACCGCAACAAAATGGTGTTGCTAAAAGATGGAATAGAACACTGCTGGATATGGCTAGGTCGATGATGGCGCATGCCAACCTTCCAATATCTTTTTTGGAGGATGCTATAATGACTGTGGCCTATATCCTTAACCGCGTACCTTCATAGTTAGTTCCTTCCACCCTTTATGAGTTATGGCGTGGTGAAAAACCAAATTTAGATAATCTACGCCCATGGGGCTCAGTGGGATATGTCCATGACACTTCTCACAAGTTTGGAAAACTTGGCCCTAAAGCTAGAAAGTTTATCTTTATAAGATATCCTAAAGCCTCTAAGGGTTATGTCATGTATAGACAACATCCGAATGGAGGAATGACAGAAAAAGATATATGAGATGTTGTTTTCTTAGAAATAGAATTTCCTAGTATCGGCGACACTGGAAGAGTCTTGATCTCCATGAGTTGGATGACCCTAATGATATTCTACCATCTTCTAGCGAAGGGAGGGAATTAGTTCCTAACCAAGAAACTATCGGAGATAGTAGAGATGATCATGATAGTGGGAGCTTTGTGCCTAGTGGGAGCACACCTATAGAAGAACAAGACGATCAAATACGCCATAGCAAACGTGGACAATACCTCGTTGTCAATTTGATATTGAAGAGGAAGCCCTTGTGTGCCATCTTGCTAATGATGATGAGCCTACTTCTGTTAAAGAAGTATTAACTTCATCTGCTAGTAAAGAGTGGAAGAAAGCAATGTAAGATGAGATGAACTCTATGAGTAAGAATCAAGTTTAGGAACTTGTCGACCTCCCTCCAAGGTGTCAGGCTATTGGAAATAAATGGATTTTCAAAGTCAAACGCAAGGCGGATGGATCAATCGACAAATATAAAGCACGACTTGTAGCGAAAGGATATACTCAAAAGGAGGATATAGATTTCGATGAGACATTCTCCCTAGTGGTGAGATCCACATTGGTTCGCCTTATTCTAGCGATGGTTGCACATTTAGACTTAGAACTTTTTTAGATGGGCGTTAAAACAACATTTCTCAATGGAGAACTAAACGTAGAAATTTATATGGTTCAGCTGGAAGGTTTTGAGCAAAAGGATAGGATCACAAAGTTTGCCATCTCAAACGTTCCATTTATGGCCTTAAACATTCATCTAGACAATGGTATTTTAGATTTCGTAAATCCATTATCTCATTTGATTTTGAGATAATTGAAGATGACCATTGTGTATGCTAAACGTACGGCGAAAAAGAATCTTATTTTATCATTATATGTAGATGACATTTTATTGGTAGGAAATGACATGGAATCTATCGAAGCGACTCGAAAATGGTTGTCTTCTATCTTTGAGATAAAAGACATGGGTGAAGTAAATTATGTGCTAGGAATAAAGATCACCAGAGATCGCTCGAATAAACTTCTATGTTTGTCACAGGAGACTTATATAAATAAGATTCTTGAGTGATTTCGGATGCATTATTCTAAACCCATCGATACTCCAGTTGATAAGAGTTGTGTTTTAAGTACCAGTCAATGCCCACAAACTGATAAGGAAAAGAATGAAATGTCTAAAGTGTCATATGCTGCTACAATTGGAAGCCTAATGTATGTCATGTTATGTACACGACCAGACATTAGCTTTGCGGTGGACCTTGTTAGTCATTATCAAAGTAATCTCGGTCTCGTTCATTGTAAAGTAGTTAAAAGTATTTTTCAATATCTTCATGGTACTTCAAACCTTGTCTTATGTTACAAAGGAGGTGACTTAAGATTGAGAGGTTACAACGATGCTGATTGGGCCGGTGACAAAGATGAACGTAAATCCACCTCAGGTTATGTGTTTATGTTGGGTGGAGGGACCATTTCTTGGCGTAGTAAGAAACAAACGTGCATTGCTTTATCCACCATGAAATCAGAATATGTGGCTTGTTCTGCTGCATGTCAAGAGGCTATTTGGTTATAGAGTTTCCTACAATGATTGGCCATGACACAATTGACAAAGGAGGCAGTGGTGTTGTATGTTGATAGCACATCGGCCTTGGGCTATGCTAAGGACCCTAAATACCATGGACGAACCAAACACAATGACATTTGTTATCATTACATTTGGGATTTAGTTGCAAAGGAGTTGGTGGTTCTTCGACACATTTCAACAGGTCATATGTTGACTGATCCACTAACTAAACAAATCATGAGGGACACATTTGTAACCCATAATATAATATGGGATTGTGTAAATTGTAACATAATATTTATTGACAATTAAGCAATAATATGTTCCTTCCTTATGTGTGTCTATGGTTGGAATACTTTACACATCAAGAAAAGTGTCACTAGGCTCTGAATGGGACCCCCTCATACGCGTCATTCGCCTTGGCGCTAAGAAAGCGAGCAAGATGAGACAATTTTTTTTTATCTATGGCGCTATGAGAGCGAGCGAGATAAATTTATATCTATGGATCTATGAGAGCGAGCAAGATATTTTTGTTTTATTGTTGCCTTAAACTAAATTAAGATGTGATCCCTCTGGATCGATCATAGGATATGAGAATCAATTCCGTGAAGCCTTTATTAAGCCGGTTGCGAGTTTTATGATAAGACATCGTGAGACTCGGGTTAGCCGCAATGGGAGTGGCTAGACTAAGAACCGTATGGTGTTTTTAATGTTGTATGTGATACACCCATAATGATTGAAGAACACTGTAGCATGTGACCATACCACATGTGCGTAAAATGATCATTGAAGAGAATGATGAATGAGATCTCTGTTTCATCATTGTGTGAGCTCTTGGATCATAATTTGTTGACCCATCTGTACCCTTAGAACTTGAGATCTATGTCATAAAAATGAAGCTTGATGTCGCTACTTTAGCATGCAACTTAGGGCTATGGCTGATACAATCCAGCGGGACATGACTAGGAAAGCGGTCAAAACTAATTGAATTGACATGAGAACTCAAGAAAGACATCTAAATATTGCACCGTGTTTTGTGGCTTATACCTCAAGGGACTATGTTGACTTAGTGACGATAAAGTCATGAGCACAAAACGTTCGAGTCTTGACGTCACTAGTTTTAAGAGATTCGGGATGTCAAAATAGTTGAATATTGAAGATATCTAGGGTACCACGGGATTCCTTTAGAGTATTGTGATATGTTAGTTTTGGTGATAACTTAATAGATCACTACTCATTTGTTGTGCCGACTTTCGTAATTTCGCTTACTCCATTCGCTGTATGTTAGATTGAGAAGCAAGTGTCGAGAGATGAATTGCTCTTAGTGAGCAACTGACCTTTTATTGTGCCCTCTGTGGACAAGTGGGGGATGTTAATATGGGCTGTTATTGCCCACACCAAATGTTGCCAAAGCAACTTGTGACCAAAGGTTGCCAAAGCAACCTTTGGAAAGAGACAAACCACACCCCTTCCATGTGTATAAAAGGAAGAGAGTTTTCTCTCTTGAGGTGGGCAAGACTCTCACTTTTCTCCCTTTCTCTCTTAATCACACAAGTACAAGACTTCTCTCATGGGACATCACCACCGAATCCCGAGGGCGTTTGGAGCGAGGAGCTACAAAGAAGACTCTTGTAGACTTCTTCCTGATCCCGCGAGAATCCGGAACCAACGAGGTAATCATCTCGATCCAGATATAACAAGGCTAGTATGGTATAACTCGGTCATGTGGAAAAGCCAATAGATAAGTTGCTAGGCTGAACAAGCAAAGCATACCTAAATTGAAATAGTGTAGTGAAATGTTCTAACCCAAGGGACGAGCATAGATTAGACGAATCAAAAGAACCAAGTGAGGAGAACAAGTTAAGTGGATCGGATGAATCAGTTGAGATGGATTAACAATTGCCTAATTATAAAGATTTAGTATTTGTCAAATACCTATCGTATTTTAATTAGAGTTAACAAAACAAGTTAATTTCTTTCTAATCAAGTCTCATTTGCTAGATGTAATAATTTTATTTCCCAGCAATTTTATCACATGAACCAAAACCGAACTTTGAAGTTGGGCCACCTGCACCATGCAATTCTTTTCAGAAATGGAGGCTTTTAGTAGTCAAAAGTGACTAATAGTTAGTCTTCTGCTGTGCAAGTGCTCAAAGAGTTCGAAGGAACGATTCAGCAATCATAATGTTTAGGGTTGGTTCTTTTTACGTCAATTTTTGGGAATTATTTACACATCAACGAACTCTTGTTGATAAAATTAGTGTATTAGTGATAAGAGTGGTAATGTGGTGTTAGTGGGTTGATGAGTTGGTATGTTGAGTTAGTGGTAGAGAAATAATAGGATATGGTGTTAGTCGTTAACGTTGTGGTGTTAGTGGAATTAGTGAATTTTTGAATATGTGTGATATATTAGCCTATAAATAGGATATGTAATGATCAATGAAAATGTATGAAAATTTATTTTTTATCCTCCTTGTGTCCTCGACTCATCAATTTTCTTATCAGTGGTATCAGAGCGAGGTTTCGAAGAGAGTTATGTCTTCCGAAAGTCTTATACAACCTGCCATTTCTCGATTTGATGGTCACTATGACCATTGGAGCATACTCATAGATAGAAGGTGTTGCGCTAACAGATGCGAATTGGAATATCTTAAAGTAAAGAATTATCTCTTTTAAGCTATTGATCGTTCAATCTTGGAAACCATTCTCTATAAGGATACTGCCAAAGATATCTAAGATTCTATGAAAAAGAAGTACCAAGGTACAACAAGAGTTAAGAGGCAGCAGCTTCAAGCACTTCATTTGGAGTTTGAAATGCTCCGAATGAAATCAGGAGAATCAATTTCAGATTATTTTTCGAGAACGATCACAATCGTCAATAAAATGTAGATCTTTGGCAACATGACAGAGGATGTTCTCATCATCGAAAAAATTCTTCAATCTATGATATCAAAATTTAATTTTCAGACTTAGATGAATCCTTTCGAAGTTTTGTCAAATTTGACGACAACTCTACAATTTTTGTTATGGGAAAAGGAAAGGTAATCATACAAGAAAAAGGAGGTTCTACTCATATTATCTTTAATGTTCCTTTTTGTGCCAGATTTAAAGACTAATTTGCTTAGTATGTGTCAATTACAAGAAAAAGGATATGAAATTACTATTAAAGAAGGAGTTTGTCGGATTCAAGATGCAAAGTTGGGCTTAATTGCATCAGTTAACATGATAGCAAATTCTATATTTTTTATTTATCTTCATACTACATCACATTCATGTTTTTCAGCAAAATTTGATGATGAGACATGGTTATGACACTTTCGCTACGGGGATCTAAATTTTGATAGATTGAAAACACTAAAACAGAAGAATATGGTGATCGGTCTTCTTCAAATTACAACTCCTTCTCAAGTTTGTGAAGAATGTGTTGTTAGCAAACAACACCATAATCAATTCCCACAAGGAAAATCTTGGAGAGCAAATGCGGCATTGGAGCTTATTCATTCAGATATTTGCGAACCAATAACAATGCATTCTAATAGAGGTAAAGGATACATAATTACCTTTATTGATGATTATAACCGTAAAATATGAATTTATTTGTTGCTAGAAAAATCCGAAGCCTTTATAGCTTTCAAAAATTATAAAGTACTTGTCGAGAAAAAAATTGACAACTCTATTAAAGTTCTACTTACAGATCATGGTGGAGAATATAACTCACATGAATTTGTAAATTTTTGTAAGAATCATGGAATCAAGAGGCAACTTACAATAGCTTACACACCTCACCAGAATGGTGTATGCGAGAGGAAGAACCGCACTATTATGAATATGGTGCGAAACTTTCTGACGACAAGTGGTATTCCTAAAAGTTATTGGCCAGAAGCAGTTAATTGAAGTATCCATATATTGAATATAAGTCCTACATTATCTGTTCAAAATATGACACCAAAGGAAGCCTGGAGTGGAAAAAACGTACTGTTGATCATTTTTAAATTTTTGGATGTATCGCTTATGCCCATATTCCATATGAAAGGAGAAAGAAGCTAGACATCAAAAGTGAAAAATGCATTTTTCTTGGTATGACTAATACATAAAAAGCTTATAGATTATATAATATCTGCACTAAGAAATTCATTATAAGTCATGATGTTATTTTTGATGAAAAGACACTTGGCCATGGAATCTAAATGACGTTAAAAAAATTATCCCGGTAGATTTTGATGATGATGAGAAAGTACAATAGCCTATGGAGGATGAACATGAGGAAGTCTCTCAAAATGTTCCTATAGCAGATCAAAGTTCAGTTAAAGCAGAATCACAAAGGCCACAATGTGTTCGAAGAAGACCGACATGGATGTCTAATTATGAGGTGACTGGAATTGATCAAGGTGATGATCTTCTTACATATTTTGCTTTGTTTTTAGATTGTGACCTCACTATTTTTCAAGTGTCTATTAATTAAAATGGAGAAAGGCTATGGATGATGAAATTAAAACAATTGGAAAAAAATAATACATGAGAGTTATGTGATCTTCCTAAAAGGCAAAAGACAATTGGTGTAAAGTGGGTTTACAAGACAAAGCTAAATGAATATGGTGAGATTGACAAGTACAAAGCATGCTTAGTGGTGAAGGGCTACAAGCAAGAGTTTGGTGTTAATTATAAAGAAGTTTTTGCTCCTGTAGCAAGACATGATACAATTAGAGTGGTGATAGCGATGGAGACACAAAATTCATGGTCTATCTTTCAATTGGATGTAAAATCAACAATTAGCATTCCACCATGGAGATTTGAAAGAAGAGATATTTATCGATCAACCTCCGGATTATCTGAAATTTGGTAATGAGCATAAAGTTTATAGATTAAGGAAAGTGTTATATGGATTAAAACAAGCCCCACGGATTTAGTATAATCGTATAGAAACCTATTTTTTAAAGAAAGACTTTCAAAAATGCTCTTATGAACATATTTTTTTATTAAGATTGATGATAGAGGGAAAATATTAATAGTTTTTTTATATGTAGATGACTTAATCTACACTAGAATTAGTACATCTATATTTGAAAATTTTTAAAAAAATCTATGATGAAAGAATTTGAAATGTCTGAACTTGGTATGATGCATTATTTCCTTGGTATTGAAGTGGTTCAAACTTCTGTTGGAATTTTTATTTCTCAAAGAAGATATGTGTAAGAAATTTTGGACAGGTTTCAAATGAAAGATTGCAATCCTGTAAATACTTTATCTGAGTTTGGAGTGAAGTTACATAAAGATATTGGAGGAAAGAAGATGCCACACTTTACAAACAGATAGTGAGGAGTTTAATGTATTTGACGGCAACGAGACCTGATATTATGCATGCTGTAAGTATGATTAGTAGATACATGAATTGTGCTACAGAAATGCATCTCTTAGTTGCAAAGAGAATTTTTCAGTACTTGTTAGGTACTAAAGAGTTTGAGTTATTTTATAAAAAGGAAGAAAAGTCAGATCTGTTTGATTTTATAGATAGTGATTATGTAGGAGATCTAGATGATTGAAAAAATACATTTGCGTACATTTTCATGATGGGTACAGGAGCTATTTCATGGTCTTCGAAAAAAATAATCAATTATTACATTATTATCCACGGAAGTTGAGTTGTTGCTACAATATCTTATGCTTGTCAAGCTATTTGGCTAAAGAAGACTCTTACATAATTATATTTTAAAAAGGATGAACCTATTCAAATTTATTATGACAACAATTCGATAATAAAATTTTCTAAAAATCTAGTGCTACATTGTCAAAGTAAATACATAGATGTGAGGTATCATTTCCTGAGAAATCTCACAAATTATGAAGTCATTAATTTTGTTTACTGCAGAAGCGACGATCAAATTGCTGATATACTAACCAAACCTCTCAAATTTTCTGCATTTCAAAAGCTCAGAAAGTTACTTTGTGTTTCTACATGGAGTTTAAAAGTTTGACTCTTTTTTAAATTGATTATTATATTTGGAATATTAGTTTAAGGGAGAGATTGCTGATAAAATTAATGTGTTAGTGATAATAGTGGTAATGTGGTGTTAGTGGGTTGATGAGTTGGCATGTTGAGTTAGTGGTAGAGAAATAATAGGATGTGGTGTTAGTGGTTAACGTTGTGGTGTTAGTGGATTTTTGAATATGTGTGATGTATTAGCCTATAAATAATATATGTAATGATCAATGAAAATGTATGAAAACTTATTTTTTATCCTTCTTGTGTCCTCGACTCATCAATTTTCTTATCAACTCTGACCTTTTAGCTAGAGCATTGTGGGCATAACCATTGGTACTTACATGAATATGATTACTCAAAGAAGTTTTAGGGTTAATTAGTAACGGGTACAAAATATCTCGGTAGGTGTCTAGCCTCCATTTATAAAAATTCGTTGTACTAGGACAAATGCTCCCCTGATAATTTATTATCTTTCAGAGAATATGGGGCAGTCCTAAAAAGGCGGCTACAATTTTTTTTTCCCTCCAGTAGAGTAGAGCACTGTGGGCATATCTTGCAGAACGTAAATCCTATATAAAGGATTGGATTTTCTATGAAAGATTGAGGCTCTTCTTTCAAGTTTTGTTATCATCTATTGCAATTAGTTTATTCTTGGACGCCTAACGCTACAATTTTTGGATAAAACAACATGTAATTATGTTAACCAAAAATATTATTATCTTTAGCTTGCAAATCTTCAAAGCAGCAACAACTGGCTCATAACTGAGACGGGGAAACAGTATAGCGGAAACAAGAGGCATAATTATACCACTAACTAAACTTGTTGACAAAAGAAAAGAAAAACTAATGGAGAGTTAAAGCAGATGCCAACTCTTTCTTTTGTGTGCTACACAGGGACCACTCTGAAGTTTCAAGTCCAAGATCAAGTTGAGAATTTAATTCGCATCTTCTCCATTACACAAATGCATCCAGGCCTAGTGAAACAATGAAAACAGCCTATTATCCAAGTAAAATCCTAATCGGTGAATCCTCATGGACAGAAGTCAATACCCGAACCATTACCAGCCGCTGTGCCAAGGAAGAGGAAAGCAAAGCTAAAGGCGTCGCAGTAATGGCAGCAGAAGGGGAAGCAGGTATGGTGCGTTCTTGACTTCATTGAGTTCTTGCAAACGTAAATCCTGAAAGATTCCTGTAAAATAAAATTTGTGTTGGCCCGAAGCTGGCTGGCATCAGTGACAACAACAACAACTACGACAACAACAACGATAGAAACAACATCTCCTGCAGCATCTTAAAGCTTCAATTGAAGCTCACAACGGAAGCACGCATTCAAGGCCAACCAACCAACCAACACAAGAAGACCCACTCAAAATCCCATCTTGAATGCCACACATACAAAGAGAGAGCTTTGAGAGTCCATCAGATCTGAAGCAGTTGAGGGAGGAGAGGACAGAAGTAAAATGTGGGCTTTTAATTCACTTCAGGGCATGAATTCAGATATCAGGACAGTTCAAGGCTGCCTTTATTTGCTGAACTGTGGTGCCGATCAAGTTATTAACTGTCATTACTGACTCCATGTTTAGCTTCGCCGATGGCAAGCTGCTCATGAGTATTTGAAATGCTACGGTGACCAGTGAGCCAGATGAACCTCCCCGTGGATTCGAGCTGCACGAGGCCCCTTGTCCCCCTGCCGATCTCCCATCTGGCAGTATGGTGAAGCCTGAAGGCAAAAGAGAGATCGAGGATGGGTCTTCGCCGCTCATCACTATATTGATTGCCGGTACGTCAATTGGGGAATAGACTACAACAGAGCCTAATGCATCGGTGCAGCACTCTTGAAGTATCAACATGGTGTTCTGACCAGAATTGAATCCCTATAATCATTCACATCTCAGTGATTCTCAGTGAAGTGAATGGTTTAGCTTTCAAATGTCAGCGAAATTGAACAGAACTGAGGCAGTAAAACACATGAAAACTTTCTGCTCACTGGTTCGTTAGACAGACTACTGATGCATATATAAATATGATGAGCAATGAGTGCGAGCTTTGTGCAGGAAATAAAGAGAAAGAAAGCTTACGCGCAGAAGAGAAATGCAGTTCCCTGGATGTGAACCGGTCATTATATGGGTTACTTCTTGGACAGTGTTCCCATTTGATAGAACATCCCACTGAAAATTTTAAAAGACGATGAAGAAATTTAATTGCATTGTCCTTGAAGAGTTCAGTATCTGAAGAAGGTGCACAGAGATTAACCTGAGCTCGCGTCCGTTCATCCTTGAAGAAAACGAAGACGCTCTCAGGTGATATAGGGAACCATATTGTGGTTGCTGCACTGAGCAGGACGCCACTGGGCTGGCCGGCATCTGTGCTTTTGTGGAGTATAACCCTGACTCCGGCATCATTCAACCCTGGGAGTGCGATCCACTTGTGATCATTCGATGCACTGATATTGGCACAGAAATTGTTCACCATCCTCTGCGCGAGCTTCATCATGCTTCTCTTACCATCAGGCGAGGGAGCCACTGCTGTTCACAGTGGAAATCGCAGTGTAAGGATCCTTTTACTACCATTTGCAATTAGCTCACAGAAACTTCTTCTTACCTCCGAGTTCTCTTGCTGGAAGTCCGGCAATCGCTAGACAAGAAAGTCTATCGCACATTCTCTGGAGGGCGGTGAGCCAGCGTTGTGCTCCAAATGCCCATCCACTGTCCATTAGATCCTTGAAGAGCACAGGAATTTGATTGCTTTCTTCAATCTCCACATGTTCAACCCAAGTTACCTACGGAAATCATCAATGGTTATTAATTTATGGAAATTAACCCAAAAATTATGCACATCGATCACCTTAGAATAGCCATCTGCCATTTCCTCGATCAAACAGCCCGAAGGAAGTCTCTTTGATTGAGAAAAAGGCGTGAGCTCATTCGCCCTAGGATAATCCACTGAAACATCAGCAATCACCCATACACCTCGTTGAATCTGTTGGCAACACCTTAAAAAGAAGAATTCGCGAGTAGGGACAACAGGCGAAAGAACTTGTAGCTCCTCGTAAATCTGCACGTCTTTAAATGCATCAGTATCGTGAGGGCGTTGGTGCCAATTGCCAAACGCAAGAACTTACGAATCGCCATTACCAATGCCAAGGATCCACTTCTGCTCTGAGCCATTCCAGATGCGAGGACTTCAAGGGTCCTTGCTTTCGAAACAATTGTGGGAAATAGCTCTGCCCACTTACTCTGCCACAAGATGTTAATCAGGGGAAATGTAGACAAAGTAGAAGTTATGTTCTTAGGAAAACAGGTTCAGAAGTTACGGCGTCCATGAAGATATTGATCAACGTTGTAGCATTCATAACAACTACTGCTGAATCCCTTGATGCCTCAATTCGAACATCCGGAAACTTGAACTGATGGCCTGATCGTTTAAACATCCTCTCATATGTTTCAAGCTGAAGTATTTCCCTTCCATCACTTCCCGACTTCACCCACAACGGCTCATCGGCCTGCACAAGCCTCACAACTTCCTCCATCGCGTTACTTGCCATATCCATCATCAGAGGTTTCTCAAGCTCAGCAATGCTCGCGCAATACGTGTGCGGAAAAGAAGAAGAGTTCCGCAATAGAAGATCAAGATCAAGGGAAGTACTTATCGCCGGATCGTTGTAACTGCCAACAGATAAGTCCAACGATGAGATGGATACTGACTGAACTGGGGGAAGCTGCGTGATAGGCCTTCCAAGGTACCTCGACGCAAGACCAGAGACACGATCGAGCTACAAGGAAGCAAATAAAGCAACAATGTTGACCTAACCCAAAAAGAAAGCTAAGGCTGGCGTTACCTCTTCCTTCAACCTCGAATTATCCATCCGCAGCTTCTGCTCGTCAAAGTAAGAGTCCTCGGTGCAGGAGGAGCTGCCGCAGGAAGGGCAGATGACGTTCTTAAGAGCTGCCCTCATGGCGATGTTTTCACACCGGATCTTGTCGTTCTCTGCTCGCAGCCAGCAGTTTCCCGATCTATCTTGTTGTGCCTGCGATGCACCAGGATGAGGAAATCAAACAATGGCACATAAAGGTGGCACCTTTTTGGTCCCACTCGTATCAAAATCGGATTTTTTTTTTTCCTACCAGGAAAACACCGACGACAAAAAAAAAACCGAGAAAGAAGAAGAACATCAAGGAGCCGGCGGCTGTTACCTTCATCTGCGTCCTCCGGTTCTGGAACCAGAACTTGATCTGACGCGGCTCTAGACCAAGGTCTCGGCTCAGCTGCATCCGTTGCTTCTCGTCCGGATGCGGACACACCTTGAACATCCTAAACAAAAGCGCACACAAAGCCATCAGCGAAGAGCACAACACTATCCATGTGTGTTCACAGAGAGACAGATAGAGAAAGAGAGCGTACGATTCGAGATCTTGAATCTGCCGCGGGGTGTGCCGATGGTACCGCTTTTTCCTCCCGCGTGAGTCAGGAACATCGGGGTCGTCGCCGGAGTCCATCCTTCGCACTTCCAGTCACCGTTATGGGCACAAGACAAGAGAGAACGAAAAGTTCATGCTGAGAGATGGCGATGCCGTCGGCCGTTCTACGTCTCTCCTCCACGCTCAAAGGCGGAGACTTTCTTCGTTGCGCTCGGCGTTTGGACGAGAGAACCAAATGCGGAAAGCTGCGAAGCTAGCACTCGACAGATTGCTTGCGACTCCAATTCATTCACCACGCCCCCCTCGTTAAATCTCTCTCTCTCTCTCCCCTATCCTCGCCTCTCTCTCTTTCTCTCTCCCTCTCTCTCTCTGTATTTAAAGCCATCAATAACTGACAGGATTTTTCAAAGTCCCGGGCTTCAGAGATGATGGTGTTTTGGAGGTATAATAGAAACTACCATTACATTTATATTTATCCTTTTTAAATGATTACAGTCCATGCCAAGGTTTCTTCCTTGTAATTCTTTGCTCTAGATTCCACTTCTGATTCTTTCCTCATATTTCAGCCTCCATTATCACCGAATACATAGAATTTTAACATTTCTGTCAATTCAGTGATCATCTGTATCCAATTGATGGGTTTTGACATAATACGAGCTATTTGATTTGTTTTTTTTTTTGAGTAAGAAAAGATTACAAAAATACCATACAATGATTTCATTTTAAACAGTGTAAAGAATTTTGTGCAGTGAGAAGTACTAAAGATATACTTTCTGTGGTTCTTTTTTTTATAAACTAAAATGTAATTTAAATTCTCTCATACTCTCTCAATTGAAAGAGAAATTGTTTGCTCTCCCTCTCTTTCAATTTGAACCGAAATTGCTCTCTCTCTCTCAATAAATGGATATGTACGTGTTTGAAAAGAAATTAACTTAATATTGAATGAGAATTTTGAATTGAATTTTCAACAACAATTTGGTTGTTATTTTAGTTTTCTCCTCATTTTTCAGATTCCCTTGAAATAAGAACAATGACGGTGATATTGATCCCTAAGATAATGTTGTTCTTATAAGAAACTTTCAACCATGAATGTTTTTAAAAATGAAGTAGGAGAAGAATGCAGTGACTTGTGTCTCAGCAAAAATATAAATGAGACCAATTTATTCTCAAAACAAAAGATAAATACAAGAGAGAGAAGCACAAACCCTATGAATATTTGCTTGTTGCACATTCACTTCACATCAATACGGCAAATAATTACCTATAAATGAAGATCGAGTAGAGTATAAAGCTCAATAATAGTACCCAGGACACTTGTAGTTATATAAGGTTTATATATTTTAAAAATGATTTATTAACGAAGAATAAATGCATGGATGGATGGCTCATTAAGGTCTTGCCATAACTCAAAATCCTATTTGAATGCATGTTCTCAACAGTGCAAGAGATTAAGATAGAAACGTCGGTCTGAACATGATTTTTTGACATTTCTTTGATTATCAAAGACTGATCCATGCAAATCAACTTGATATATTTTTCATACTTAGGCCATCTATCTCATTAAGAGTCTTTAAATAATGACATTTATTGTGTGTTTAATATGGCACTATTCTTACAGAAAAGCATGAAAATCCATCCATGTTCAAACTAGAGGTCCGGATTTAGCTTAGGAGAATTACACTCTATATATGAACGATAATCATGCTTGACAATCTGACTGAGCTCATAAATTCTCAACTGTTCGACATAAACTAATTATTTGGTGATTGAATATCATGGAGCCTTAGGCACTGATAAGACGATCAATGTTGTCACTGTTTTGTGGTTGTGCAATTAAACCAAATTCATTACTCTCTTGATTAATTGTCTCCTCTCGCTTCTTAATTTCCAACAACTAATGAGCCATTATCATCATTGCATTTAAGACAATATGTCACATAATGAGAAATCCAGGTGGGCATCATCTAATACTTCCTTGTATCATTAATTGTCTCAGTGAGGCAAAAGTTAGCTTAATTTTTAAAATCATCAAAGAGTTGCATTTTTTGATTTTTTTTGTTTTGTTTTTCAATTAAAAGGATCCTTTAAAAATTATAAAAAAAATATTTCGTAGTCTCTATAACAATTCAATCAGTAAATAGTATTTTAATTTTATAAAATAAGAAATAAAATATATAACAAAATATAAAAAGATAATCACTTCTATTGGATAGGGAAACTTGTAAATTTAGAATGCCTTTTGATAGATTTTTTTTTTTTAAAGGACATTTATTCTATAATTTTTAGAAGGTATTTAATGATTAGCTAAACAGAGGAAGACATTACAGGAACGGACAAAATGACTTGTGATTAGACCAAAATCATATTACTTTGTTGAGAGATCTTTACTATTATTATTTTAAAAAATTCTCTTTTATATTTTTTAATAAAATAAGGAAAATACTATCGTTACCCACAGTTTTTTGTTACGAATTTAGTTCTATTAGTTTTTCTGTCTAAAAGTTTATTAATGTGTAATTACTAAAACATGTTCAAGAAACACTGTTTTTAATATATAATCTAAACTCCATGATAATTTATTTGCAAGAATATAACAGTGACATTGCAATAGTTCTATTTATTGAAACTAATAGATAATGAAAAAAATATAATAGATTTTTTTTTTTTTATTTACTAAAGTCAATAGGCTTATTTATACCCGTTGTCCAAATAATAATGAAAAGATTAAATATGACATACAATTAAAAGTATAGTAATAAATATAATATATTTAGAAGTATTATTCTTGCTATTTGATTCATGTCGATTTTAATTTTGATTGTGATGCCAAATATAATAAATCTCAATTGATTGAAATCAATTCGAGATTATTTTTCATTATTATCATTATCCCTGACAAACTCAACGGGGAGTGCCTGAATGTTGAGTTTGAGTGCTAACTTGGTGAAACATTATCTAGATAATGGTTTGGTAAGTATATCAGTAATTTGATTTTTAGTAGAGATGTAAGAAATTAAAAGTTGCCGAGTTACAACATGTTCACGAACAAAATGAAAATCAATCTCTATAAGCTTGGTACGAGCATGAAAAATAGGATTTGCCATAAGATAAGTTACTTCAATATTATCACACTAGATTTTGGGCGTAGCAGTTGAGGAAAAGTGTAATTCCGAAAGAAGAGATTGTGGCCAAATAATTTCTGTCAACGTGTTAGTAGCTATAGCTTTATACTCAGCTTCAGTATTTGAGTGAGTGACTGTAAGTTACTTCTTTGAAAGTCAGGAAACAAGATTTCGCCCCAGAAATATGACATATCTACTAGTAGAATGTTTATCTTCGGGAGATCCAACCCAATCTACATTACTGTAGGCAATCAACTCTCGTGAGGACTGACAATATAAAAGAAAATCATGTAAAATAGTGCCTTTAAGATATCGAAGAATTCTCTTAACATCTTCCTAATGGTGTTCAGTAGGAACATGCATAAATTGACAGACACGATTTACAATGAAAGTAATATTGGGTTGTGTAATGGTGACATTGTAGGGCACCAACAATGCTTTGGTAGATATGGGAGTCAACTAATGAAGAGGATAAAGGTGCAGTAAAATCACCTTCAATGATTAGTGTGGAGATAGGACATGCACCATCTATTTTAGCTCGTTGTAGAAGTCTAGTAATATATTTTCTCTGAGAGAGAAGACAACCTTCAGAATGTGAGAGAAACTCTACACTAAGGAAAAAATGAGCATTGCTAAGATTTCGAATAGGAAACGTTTGATGAAGAAGATGGAGTAAAGTAGTAATGCAATTTTAATCACTACCAGTTATTAAGATATCATCCACATAATTTAGAAAAAATATTGAAAATTCCTCATTACATTTGTAGAATAGAAAAGAGTCAATTTTTGATCCAGAATAGCCCTAAGTATGAAGTCAGGTAGATAGACAATGAAACCATGCATGAGGTATTTGCCGAAGACCATATATAGATTTATGAAGTTGACACACCTGAGTTGGAAGTTATGAGTGGATGAATCCAAGTGGTTGCTCCATTAAAATAGTTTCTTTAAGGTGTCCATGAAGGAAAGGATTAGAAACATCTAATTGTCGTATTAGCTAATTGGAGCTAACAGTTATAGATAGTAGCAGTCTGATAGTTATAATTTTAACGACTAGACTAAAAGTATCATTGAAGTAAATACCTGATTGTTGAGTAAAGCCTTTAGCAACAAGACAAGCTTTGTAATGTTCAATATATCCATCTACATGATACTTAATTCGATAAACCCATTTAGAGCCCATATTATTCATAGATGGAGTACGAGGAACTAAGCTCTAGGTTGCATTACGAAGAAGAGAATCAAACTCTGTAGTCATTATAGCACGACAATTTGGATCTTTGATTGCCTATGTAAAGCTAGAAGGTTCAACAAAATTTGAAGAAGCAATAAGAGCACATGGAAGAAGATAACGAATGGAAACTGGTTGACATCGTACATAAATATTACTTAAAGGAAGCATTCACTGAGAAGTATCATCATCAGAGCTACTCGAAGATGAGTGATCAGATGGATTGGGATCAGAACTAAAGAGTGGATCACCACTAGCCGATGAGTCTACTGGAATTTGTGACGATGGATCAAGACCCAAGATTCAATCTCCACTTGTACTTTCAATATGTCCTGATGAAGCAATCTGTGAGGATTCTAGTATATTAATTGGTGATATTAAATAAGTTCCTTGATTATATGAAGGAGGATATGAGGTATCAACTACAAATGGGAAAAGAGATTCATCAAAAGTAACATGTTCAGAAATATATATCCGTTCGATCAAAATATAGTGACAACAGTACCTATGGATGCAAATTATTATAACCAAGGAAAACACATTTTTGAGAGCTAGGGTTTAACTTATGTTTAGAGTAAGGTTGTAGCCAAGGATAACATGTGTCTTTTAGAGTGTATACTGAAAGCCTAAGCTTTTGTAAACATTTATTTTGAATAAAGAATCACATTTGGTCAAATTATCTATATGTATTTGTAGTTGTTCAATTAATTTATATTGTAGATAACATAGTATGTGGTGTCACATGCAGAAGATAATGTTATCAGTACCTTATAAATTATAAACAGTAGCTCACGACCAAGATGGAAAGGAACAAACCATTGGAAGGTTGTAGTGTAATTGGGTATTAGTTTATCTTAACTATATAATTACACTAGTACACTTAAAGTGTATTGAATAGGACCATTAGAGGTCGTTTCTTTTATACTAACTTTATAAAGGAACAAAGACCTCAGTATTATGGAAATGTGTGCTCTTAATCCTAATATAATAACAAGTACATATATTTGTTATTTATTTCTTTAATTTATCAATGGGTGAGATTTAGTTTGATAAATCAATAATCTCGATAAGTTGGGAAATGATATCACTTATAGTGTGTGTTGTTTATTATAAAAGAAAACTGTGTTCTAGAAATCTAGGTTGAGAATATCCCCAAGAGGAGCTCATAAGGATTGTCATGTTAAACCCTGCAGGTGGACTTAGTCCGACATGATGAAAAGGTTGAGTGGTACTCCTCTTGGACTAAGATATTAATTAAGTGAGTTGTCAGTAACTCATTTAATTAGTGGACATTCATTATCTTAAACACAGAGAGACTAACATACTTATAATAAGAAGGAGCCCAAAAATGTAATTTGGGATTGGTGCGGTAGTTCAATAATAGTTCTCTAGTGGAATGAATTATTATTGATAAAATTAAGTTGTGTGTTCGGGGCGAATACGGGATGCTTAATTTTATCGGGAGACCAAAACCAATTCCTCCTCTCAGTCCCTATCGTATCCTCTTAATTATAGAGTACTATACCCACCTATACCCACCTATACCCACCTTCGCACCCATCTAAAAGGGGTCGGCCAAGCCTTGCTTGGAGCCCAAGAAAGGGGTCGGCCAAACCATGTTTAGATGGAAATGATTGTGGCCGGCCCAAGCATGGGTTCAAACTATGTGTGGTCGGCCATTAAAAATAGAAAAGAAATTTTAATTTTAATTTTTTTCTTATGTGGAATACATAATTTAAAAGAGGGTTTAAAAATTAAAATATTTCCTTTTATAAAATTCTACAAAAGATTAAGAGAAGTGTTAAATCTCTTTCCTTATTTGTAGATTAAAAGGTTGATTTTAATTTTAGTAAAAACTTTCCTTATTTATAAATCATCCACATGTTGAAAAGATAAATTTTAAAATTATAGAAATTTCCTTTTATAACATCAACCATGAAGGGATTATTAAAGAGAAATTTTATTTTAAAATTTTTCCGGAAGCAAATTAGGAAGCTTTAATTTTTCTAGCGAAAAATTTCCTTGTTTGCTTGTTTTGATGTAGCCGACCATATGCATTAAGAAAAGGATTTTAATTTTAATTAATTAAAATTTTCCTTTTCAATGGCAAAAGAATTATGGAAGATTTTATTAAATTTTCCTTATTTGCCAAGGCTAAGGATTATAAAAGAGGGGGTTTGGGTGCCTTCATATATACAACCTCTTTTCTTCCTTGGTGTGGTCGACCTCTTCCTTTTCTCTTCTCTCCATCTTTGTGGCCGAACCTCCTCTTCCTCTTGGAGATTAAGTGGTGGCCGGATCCTAGCTTGGAGAAGAAGAGGAGGAAGCTTGCATCCCTTGGAGCTTGGTTGGTGGAAAAGGTTCTTCATCCTTAGGAGTTTTTGTGCTTGGCCGAAACTTGAAGGAAGAAGAAGAAGGTGCTAGGTGGTTCTCGTCTCGGAAGATCGTTGCCCACACAACGTCCGAGATTAGAAGAGGAATACGGTAGAAAATCAAGAGGTCATTATCCACAAAGAAAGATATAACTAATAATTATTTTCCGCATCATATTAGTTTTGTTTCTTTGTAAAAATATCAAATACAAGAGGCATACGATTCTAGTTTTTCGAATTAGTTTTCGAAATTGTGTTCTTTTATTTTTTTCTTTTCCTTGTGATTCGATTGTTCTTAGTGGTTAACCTAGGGTTACTATGGGTAGGTTAAATATTTAATTTCCTTAAAAGGCTTTGTCTAGTCGGTGGTGGTTGCTCCCATATCCAAGAAGGCCAAGTGCCTCGCCATGCAGTACTGGAAGCTGATTTTTGAAATAGATATTTAATTGTCTTCGTGACCTAGGTGATTTGGATCGAACGTGTTAAGTTCTGCAGGAGATCCAAGTCTAAACCTAAAAGAACAAATAACTTAAACTTAGGATCAAACGTGTTAAGTTCCGCAGGCGATCTAAGTTTAATTTAAAAGAACACATGGTAGCTAGGAAAAGGTTCAGACCTTTGTACAAAATTTTTGTACAGTGGAACCGTTAGGCTTTCCGAGTAGCAACCAACAATTGGTATCAGAGCTAGGGTTTTGCCTCTGTGTATTTGGTATTAGTTTAATTATGCACATGTCATACATAATTTAGGCAGGATAATAGTAGGATGTGCTAACTTTGTGGATCTAGGATCCAACTATTATGGCTTATAGATATTGTGTGTGTGATTGGACCCTTGGACATGTCAAGGGTATTTTATTGCGTGTGCATGATTGTATTATAAAATACAGCAGGAGCTGTATTTAGTTTTGTTAGGATTTTATTTTTTGATCTAGATACATGTACATTCCTTCGAGGAATATAGGATCGAAAAATGTAAATTCTATTTATGTCACAGATCAAATCTTGCAAGGCGTGGAACCTTTTGAGGACCAGAGGCGCAGCGGAACAAGGAACAAGATGGATGCAACAGCTATGACAATACACGGAGGACAACAATAGATAAAAGCCATAATAGTTGAAAATTAGTTTTTCTATTTATTGCTTTTATGCTGTGCTGTGTGTGCTTGTTAGTATGCATGTTAAGTAGGCTAGCATAGTCAAAATTTCTCACTTTAAATAACTAAGTGGAAGAGAGATTTTAAATAAATTCCACGGTCTCCATTACTAGTTTGTAAGTGATGCAAATAAACTTGCGCGTTGGCTCTGAGTGCCTTCCTCCATATCGGATGAGTTTGTTTGTGGATCACTAGATCAAACTTCCATTTTGGATGACTATAGGAAATTAATTAAGAACGTGTGATCTTCCCCATCGGAAGGGGCACAATCTTATTAATGGACTTAGTGTCAAGTAATGGTATACACTTAGGCACGTCTAATAGTATCCTCCCCATCGGAGTCACTGCTATTATTCGTGTGACCAAAGGAAACCAACTATTAATTTTATTTGTCAAAAAATTAGGTTGACAAGATAATAAAATTAATGGGTTACACCCTCCTTTTACAAATGTTGAATTTGTATACGTTCACACTATCGTGACATACAAAATTCACGGTGTTTTGAGGTGTTGGTTAATTTAAATAGTATTATTTGAAGAATCAATATTATTCTAAATTTAGAGTCCTGACCAAAGTTATTTGTGATTCTTAGGATGACTTTCAACCCTCTGGCCATCATACTAAAAGAGAACAGACTTACTGGTCCTAACTACATAGATTGGAAAAGGAACCTGGACATTGTTCTTATTGCTGAAAGCTATAAGTTTGTACTGACTGAGCCTTGCCCTGATGCACCCAATGGTGAATCTACCCAAGAGGAGATTGAGTATCATAAGAAATGGGTAAAAGCAGATAAGATGGCGCGGTGTTACATATTGGCTTTGATGTCAAATGTATTGCAACATCAACATCAAGATTTACCAACAGCTTATGATATTATGAACAATCTCAAGGAACTTTTTGGTCATCAGGATCGGGCCTCTAGGCAAGACGCCATGAGAAAGTTAATGATGGCCACCATGCAAGAGGGTACTCCTGTGAGGGATCATATCCTAAAGATGATGGCTTATCTAAATGAAATACAAATTCTTGGAGGAGAAATTGATGGGGAAACCCAGATCGATATGATCCTCTAAACGCTACCTAGAAGTTTTGAGCAATTCCGCTTGAATTATAATATGAATAAAAGGATATATTCATTGACGGAACTACTGACAGAACTTCAGGCAGCAGAAAGGTTGTTTCTTCACAATTCTCAGATTCACTATGCTAAAAATGGTTCTACTTCTAAATCGAAAGGAAAGAAGAAGAAGAAGAAACAAAGTGGCTGCAACACCCCACCCTCCTCACTACTAGTCTGCAAGGGTGGGGCGCTACTGGACTACTAACTTATCTTAACTAACATGGCATACATGTGAATATCAATACATAAACTCTCTAAACATGCAATTAACTAGCAGCGGAAGACTAAATGACTCATCTATACATACTACTCAGAATTATGTTCACAACTAAATCTATACATCAATCTAATCATGCTGGAATATATGTATTAATCTGAACATGCATGCAACCATTATACAACTTAGATAATAGGTCTAATGTGTATAACAATTTAAATGAAAGAATTCTAAATACATGGCAATCTTAATAAAATTTTATGCTAAATCCCTAGGCTTCTATAGTCCAGGCATCACACATCCATCGACACCTCCTTGTCGTCTTCCTTTGCTATAGCTTTTCCTTTCCTTTATCTACAATAAGAGGAAAATGCAACTATAAGCAAAATTGCTTAGTAAGCGCTATCTAACTCACAAAACTCGAATATGCATGTGATTGGAAGAAATCTACATAAGCTGAGCTAAACTGATATTAGGCTAATGCTGAATCTGAACTGTATTCACGTAACTGATTTGTAAAGTTTTGAAAACTATTTTCATAATAGATAAAAATAATAATCATGTTTTTGCTATGCGTGCATCCCTAACTAGACCCGAGGTAGCTAGTCCCGAATCTAGTAGGGTTTACTAGGTTATCTAAACCTAGGGACGACTATGGGAGCCCAACCCAAGGACAACTGAGAGTCCAGCATACTAGGTTATCTAAACCTAGGGACGACTATGGGAGGCCAACCCAAGGACAACTGAGAGTCTAGCACAATGCCACTGATAAAAGTAAAATACTGATTTATAAGCTAATTTATCTTAATTACTTCTTCTTTAAATGCCTTGGCATTTTAACGAGCACCTTGTTTGCCAAAATCCCTAAAGTCTTGACTTTGAGATCTACTTAAGGCCTTGACATTTTTCTTTCTTTTCTTTATCTTTCTTACACTTGTTAATACCTCTAATAAAAGAATGCTTCTTTAAAAAATTGAAATGTTTAAACAAATTCTAACTTTGAAATGCATAAACAAAAGTCTGCATACTATGCTAATTAAAATTCTGCATACTATACTAATCAAGATTCTGCATTCTATGCTACACTATTTCTGTATACTATGCAAACATAAATTCTGCACTATAATACTTAACCAAACTGCACTATAATCTTTTTTTTATGAAACTCATGGTAGGAAATCTTCAAAATCATTAATCTTTGCGGCATGCGTCGGAAATCAAGAACACATGAATCCGAAACTACTCTACTGCAGGTGAGGAAGCACTTACCTTGCTCCTTGGACTCACAACCGAACAAGAAGGGCTTCTAGGACCTTGGCCGGCCGCCGGAGATGATGCCCTAACTCCCTTTTGTTTTCTGCCCGAGCTCCGCCGTTGCACGCAGAAGAGAAGGAGAGAATGGTTTAGGTCCCGGGAAAATAGAACATCAACTTATCCCTTTTTATAACTCAATATTTCTGTTAACTCCTTAAATAAATTTTTCTATCTTTTCTAAACAGAACCGTCCGCTTGGGCACTTGGTCAGCCGGATCCGCTTAAGGTTTGGGTCGGGTTGGAGGTTGCGGGTTCGAATCTCGGCTGCATCCCTTTTATTCCTATTTATTTTCTGTTTTCCTATTAACTACTACTTAAATAAATTTCATTCTCGTTTTTAATCGGCAACGCTCGCTGGCACACTTGGTCAACCGTGCTTTGCTAAATCTTGACCGGGTCAGAGGTCGCGGGTTTGATTCCTTAGTCGCCCCTTTTATTTCTATTTATTTTCTATTTCCTATTAACTATCACTTAAATATATTTCATTCCCCTTTTTAATCGGCAACGATTGCTGGGACACTTGGTCAGCCGCGCCTTACTTAAGGCTTGGCTCGTGGGTTCAAATCTCGGTTGCAACCCTTTTCTTCCCATTATTTCCTGTTATTAACTTCTACTACTTAAATACATTTCATGTTTTTTTTAATCAGCGACGCCTGCTTGGGCTCTTGGTCAGTCGGATTCACTTAAGAGTTGGCTTGGACGGAGGTCTCCGGATCGAATCTCGGCTTGGATATTATTTTTGTCGAAACTTCTTTCGTTTAGTAAAAATATCAAACGACCTCCAAAAATTACATAAAAATACTCTAAAAATTAATAAAAATCTCTAGAATATTTCTAAAGTATTTCTAAATATTTTTAACCACTATAAGAACTCCAAATGAGGAAATTTGGGTCGTTATATTGGCTCAGCAAAGAAGGTGAATAAATCTCAGAGTACAGGACCTAAAGCTGGAGTGAAGAAGCCGAAGGGCAAGTGCTTCATCTGCAAGCAGTTAGGGCATTGGAAGGCGGACTGTCCTCGTAGGAATCAAAACAACAAAGGTATATCTCATGCACTAGTTGTTGAAACATGTTTAGCGGTGTTATCTACCAGCACCTGGTGTGTAGATACGGGAGCCACTGATCATGTCTGTAATTCTTTGCAGGGGTTCTAGGAAACCTGATGGCTATTTGAAGGAGAGATAACCGTCTACATGGGCAATGCTACTAAGGTGGCGGCTGTTGCAGTGGGAGACATCTACTTATCTTTTGATAGGAATAGAAAATTGGTTTTAAGAAATTGTCTTTATGTACCCAGTTTTAGAAAGAATTTAATTTCAGTTTCTAAACTGTATTTGGATGGACATTCTATTTCCTTTAATAACAATGTAGTTATAAAGAGAAATAAAGTGATTATATGTTCTGGTGTATTAATTGGCAGTTTATATATTTTAAATCCAATTTCTCCCACAAAGCAAAATATGAAAATTAATAACACATCTTCTAACTCTAATAAGAGAAAACAACCTTCGGAGATGAACCAAGCGTATCTTTGGCATCTAAGGCTTGGTCATATTAACTTAAGTAGGATTCAAAGGCTTATAGCCGATGGACTCTTGGGTTCATTAGAGTTGGAAAATTTTCCAACTTGTGAATCTTGCTTGGAAGGTAAAATAACCAAGACGCCTTTTAAGGCCAAGGGGTATAGAGCCAAAGAAGCGTTAGAATTGGTTCATTCTGATTTGTGTGGTCCTATGTCTATCCAAGCGAGAGGTGGTTTTGAATATTTTGTCTCTTCTATAGACGATTATTCAAGATACGGATACATTTACTTAATGCACCGCAAGTCCGAGTGCTTTGATAAGTTCAAAGAGCAAATGCGGAGAAACGACTAGGTAAAAGTATCAAGATACTATGGTCTGATCATGGTGGCGAATACCTCTTAGGAGAGTTTAGGAATTACTTATCAGAGGCCGAGATTCAATCCCAATTGTCCGCACCTAGTACACCCCAACAGAATGGTGTGACAGAACGAAGGAATATGACTCTTATGGAGATGGTTAGATCGATGATGAGTTATTCATAATTACCAAATTCGTTTTGGGGATACGCTCTGGAAATGGCAGCGCACATTCTGAACTTAGTACCTTCTAAATCAGTATCTTCTACTAACACAAAATTATGGAATGGGCGAAAGCCCAATCTACGACATATTCGGATTTAGGGTAGTCCAGCACATGTGCTGAAACCAGATGCTGATAAGTTAGAATCTCGTACAGAAGTTTCCGTATTTATTTTATAGTCCTAAAGACCAGAAGGTTATTGTCAGCACCAATGCCCAGTTTTTAGAAGAAGACTATATAATGGATTACAAGCCCAGTAGCAAAATTATTTTAGAAGAACTTATAGAGGACACGTCTACTTGAGTACCAAGAGTACAAGATGAAGTACCACAAGAGACTGCAACACGTGTCACACATGATACACAACCACAAGCGGTGCCTCGTCGTAGTGGGAGAGTTGTGAGGGAACCTAAGAGATTCATGTTTTTGGGAGAGTCTTCAGACTTGATCGCGGGTAAACATGAACCTGATCCTCGAACATATGACGAAGCACTCCAAGATATAGATGCAGTTTCTTGGCAAAAGGCAATGAATTCTGAAATAGAGTCTATGTACTCTAATAAGGTCTGGGAGCTTATAGAACCACCTGATGGTGTAAAAGTCGTTAGATGCAAGCGGATCTACAAAAGGAAAAGAGGGACAGACTGGAAGGTAGAAACCTTCAAAGCAAGGCTTGTTGTGAAAGGGTACACTCAGAAAGAGGGAATCAATTATGAGGAGACCTTTTCACCGGTAGCCATGCTTAAGTCTATCTGGATACTCTTATCCATTGCCGCTCATATGGATTATGAGATTTGGAAAATGGATGTCAAGACAACTTTCCTTAATGGAAGTCTTGAAGAAAACATCCATATGAAGCAACCAGAAGGGTTCATTGAAAAGGGTAAAGAGCATCTAGTGTGCAAGCTCAATCGGTCCATTTATGGACTGAAGCAAGATTCAAGGTCTTAGAACATCCAGTTTAATGAAGTAATCCAGTCATATGGATTTATTCAGTGTCTGGATGAGTCTTGTGTATACAAGAAGTGTAACGGAAACGTGGTGGTATTTTTTGTACTATACATAGATGATATTTTCTTAATTGGCAACAATGTCAAGGTATTATCGGACGTAAGGGTATGGTTGTCTAAACAATTTGATATGAAGGACTTAGGAGATTGTGCATACATTCTTAGGATCAAAGTAATAAGGTATCGCAAGAAAAGAATGTTGTGTCTATCCCAAGCTTCATATATAGATACAATCCTTGCTCGTTTTAGTATGCAGAATTCCAAGAAAGGTTTCTTACCTTTTAGGCATGGAGTAGCTCTATCTAAAGAGATGTCTCCGAAGACATCAAAGGAGATAGAGGACATGAAAGCAGTTCCTTATGCTTCGGCTGTAAGAAGCCTTATGTACCTTGGAGAAGGACATTGGACTGCAGTAAAGCATATATTAAAGTACTTGAGAAGGACTAGAGATTATATGCTAGTTTACCAAGCAGATGATTTGCTCCCTATGGATTATATGGAGCCATTGCATGGAGGAGTGTTAAGCAGAAATGCGTTTTAGACTCAACCATGGAAGCTGAGTATGTGGCAGCCTCTGAGGCAGCTAAAGAAGTAGTACGGCTCAGGAACTTTCTAATGGACTTAGATGTGATTCCTGGTTTGCCCAGAATCATCACAATTTATTGTGATAATAGCAGTGCAGTTGCAAACTCGAAGGAACCACGAGCCCATAAGGCAAGTAAACATATAGAGCGCAAGTACCACCTGATACGAGATATCGTGAAGCGAGGAGAAGTTGTCATCGCTAAGATTGCATCAGCAGATAACCAGGCGGATCCTTTCACTAAGGCCCTTCCAGCGAAAGCTTTCAATCGGCATGTGGAGGGGATGGGAATCAGATTTATAGCAGCAGATATGGCAGCTTAGTCATTAGTATAAGTGGGAGATTGTTAGAGAGTATACTAAAAGCCTAAGCTTTTGTAAACATTTATTTTGAATAAAGAATCACATTTGGTCAAATTATCTATATTTATTTGTAGTTTTTCAATTAATTTATATTGTAGATAACATAGTATGTGGTGTCACATGCAGAAGATAATGTTATCAGTACCTTATAAATTATAAATAGTAGTTTACGACCAAGATGGAAAGGAACAAACCATTGGAAGGACGTAGTGTAATTGGGTATTAGTTTATCTTAACTATATAATTACACTAGTACACTTAGAGTGTATCGAGTAGGACCATTAGAGGTCGTTTCTTTTATACTGACTTTATAAACGAACAAAGACCTCAGTTATTATGGAAGTGTGTGCTCTTAATCCTAATATAATAATAAGCACATATATTTGATATTTATTTCTTTAATTTATCAATGGGTGAGATTTAGTTTGATAAATCAATAAGCCCGATAAGTTGGAAAATGATATCACTTATAGTGTGTGTTGTTGATTATAAAAGGAAACTGTGTCCTAGAAATCTAGGTTGAGAATGTCCCCAAGAGGAGCTCATAAGGATTGTCATGTTAAACCCTGCAGGTGGACTTAGTCCGACATGATGATAAGGTTGAGTGGTACTACTCTTGAACTAAGATATTAATTAAGTGAGTTGTCAGTAACTCATTTAATTAGTGGACATTCATTATCTTAAACACAAGGAGACTAACATACTCATAATAAGAAGGAGCCCAAAAATGTAATTTGGGATTGGTGCGGTAGTTCAATAATAGTTCTCTAGTGGAATGAATTATTATTGATAAAATTAAGTTGTGTGTTCGGGGCGAACATGGGATGCTTAATTTTATTGGGAGACCAAAACCAATTCCTCCTCTCGGTCCCTATCGTAGCTTCTTAATTATAGAGTACTATACCTATCTATACCCACCTTCGCACCCATCTAAAAGGGGCCGGTCAAGCCTTGCTTGGAGCCCAAGCAAGGGGCCGACCAAACCATGTTTAGATGGGAATGATTGTGGCCGGCCCAAGCATGGGTTCAATCTATGTGTGGCCGACCATTAAAAATAGAAAAGGAATTTTAATTTTAATTTTTTTTATGTGGAATACATGATTTAAAAGAGAGTTTAAAAATTAAAATATTTCCTTTTATAAGATTCTACAAAAGATTAAGAGAAGAGTTAAACCTCTTTCCTTATTTGTAAATTAAAAGGTTGATTTTAATTTTGGTAAAAACTTTCCTTATTTATCAATCATCCATATGTTGAAAAGATAAATTTTAAAATTATAGAAATTTCCTTTTATAACATCAACCATGAAGGGATTATTAAAGAGAAATTTTATTTTAAAATTTTTTCGGAAGCAAATTAGGAAGTTTTAATTTTTCTAGCGAAAAATTTCCTTGTTTGCTTGTTTTGATGTGGCCGGCCATATGCATTAAGAAAAGGATTTTAATTTCAATTAATTAAAATTTTCCTTTTTAATGGCAAAAGAATTAAGGAAGGTTTTATTAAATTTTCCTTATTTGCCAAGGCTAAGGATTATAAAAGAGGGGGTTTGGGTGCCTTCATGTATACAACCTCTTTTCTTCCTTGGTGTGGCCGACCTCTTCCTTTTCTCTTCTCTCCATCTTTGTGGCCGAACCTCCTCTTCCTCTTGGAGATTAAGTGGTGGCCAGATCCTAGCTTGGAGAAGAAGAAGAGGAAGCTTGCATCCCTTGGAGCTTGGTTGGTGGAAAAGGTTCTTCATCCTTAGGAGTTTTTGTACTTGGCCGAAACTTGAAGGAAGAAGAAGAAGGTGCTAGGTGGTTCTCGTCTCGGAAGATCGTTGCCCACACAACGTCCGAGATTAGAAGAGAAATACGGTAGAAGATCAAGAGGTCATTATCCACAAAGAAAGGTATAACTAATAATTGTTTTCCGCATCATGTTAGTTTTGTTTATTTGTAAAAATACCAAATACAAGAGGCATGCGATTCTAGTTTTTCGAATTAGTTTTCGAAATTGTGTTCTTTTTTTTTTCTTTTCCTTGTGATTTGATTGTTCTTAGTTGTTAACCTAGGGTTACTATGGGAAGGTTAAATATTTAATTTCCTTAAAAGGCTTTGTCTAGTCAGTGGTGGTTGCTCCCATATCCAAGAAGGCCAAGTGCCTCGCCATGCAGTACTGGAAGTCGATTTTGGAAATAGAAATTTAATTGTCTTCATGACCTAGGTGATTTGGATCGAACGTGTTAAGTTCTGCAGGAGATCCAAGTCTAAACCTAAAAGAACAAATAAGTTAAACTTAGGATCAAACGTGTTAAGTTCTGCAGGTGATCCAAGTTTAATTTAAAAGAACACATGGTAGCTAGGAAAAGGTTCAGACCTTTGTACAAAATTTTTGTACATTGGAACCGTTAGGCTTTCCGAGTAGAAACCAACAGTGTCACGCCCCAAAGAAGTCGCTGCCAGACAAAAATCCGGCAATATTTCCCCTGTACCGGTGACAATCTAAAGCATCAATACATACAAAATATACATCAGCCACATACGGCTAGAATATATACACAACCACGCAGTTATAATCACAGCCCACTCGGTTGGAATGAAACAATCACAACCACCCAATTATATATAAAGCAGCCCACACGGCTGTACTAGAAACACAGCGGAAAAATGAAGGAAAGCCCACACAAACCAAATAAATACAATGCATGTTGGCACGGCTTAAACACAAATCCAACACCAAAACCATAAGATAATCACATGGCTACACACAAATACAATGCCAAAATAATAAAAGGATATACAAAAAGAAAACAAACACTAGATGAAACAGTCTTCGGATGTGACGTAGGACCCGACATACAGGATACTCCGAGCGACACTCTACCATCTACCTGAAAACATAAAGATATAAATGCGGTGGTGAGTATAGGTAACTCAGCGGGTAATAGACAAGATAGTGCATGACCCATAAATAAAACATGGACATCACAAGTATATATTCTCAGTAGGGAATAAAGAACATGATCATACTATCATAATCAATGCACCTAAACATATCTGACATAATAACCTGACATATAAACTGTATAAACCACAACTAACATAATGACAGATACATACCCAATCTGGAATCGATACATGGTACAATGATCAGTAAACTCATCGGATCTGCAACAAACCCACTCATGACACCTGTGCAATATAAATACAACTGCATATACATGTAAAATAAATGACATGTATGCAGCATGACAACCATATGTAACAAGCATATCTCAAACAAGTGCAACAACCACAATCACATGCATCTAGTATCTACTAGGCATGTATACAAAAATATCTCCAAAAATACACCGCGCATCATATGCAAAAATGTGTATGCATGCTCCATGGTCACCCCCGCCACCTCTCTAGACACCACAACCCCTGTATGGCCGAGAGGCTTGGGTCCGTGACAAACCGTACTAGCCTCCAGTACATGCACCGCTATAGGCGGTCAAAGCGAATGGTCAACTAAGTAGTTATGTAACTACATAACTAAGGGTCCCTGACCACTCACATCTCTAGCCCTCTGACTATTGTACCCTCAAGACTCACTACTCCACAGTGGTCGAAGCTGACAGAACACTAAGCGGCTGAGTAAGTACAACAGGACTAGCTCCAAGCTACCACTCTCCAATAGTGGCCGAATGGACAACTATAAAAGACTGACAACCCTCTCAACCACAAGGGAGACGATAATCGTCAGTATACAATGAATGATGATATATATATATATATAATCATGATACGAACACCATCATCATCCATGCAAACTCTAAATCCGCCTAAGTACCCCACAACATGAGTATAATCATCATGATACCTCCACATATCCCACCAAACACATATATACAACTACACATGTATAATCAACCAAGAATCTCCAACAATCCCCCTAACACATGTATACAGAACATAGGTACAATCAACATATATCCTCCAGTAAAAACACATCAGACACATGTATATACAACAAATATACAATCAACACAACTCCTCCAATCATCACACCGGACAAATGTGTACACAACATACAAATGGGCAATCATCATATGAACACCGCCAATGAACCATCCCCTACCATACACACTCTACATGTACACAAAATACCACAGAGTATAGATAATCCAAAGTGTAGACTGTATATGAATTAAATAGATCATCACAAGGGTCAAGCATAAGTATCAAGCAGGAAAGTAACCAACGAACACGATATAAGGTAAAGCAGCCTAAACCATCACATAATAACCATGCACTAAGCTAAAAAAAAATCTACATAGAGCCAAGGAAGAAATACCCGCCTTTATCTGTTGATCGTGATAAGGTAAATCCTAAATCATGATGATCGTCCCATACCAAAGTCCTGCATAAATCAATATATATATTTTATTTAGCTAAATTCATAAGAGTTAAAATAGCTAAATAAAATTCCTACCCTATCAGGATAACTCCACTCAAATTTGATCTCTGATTAATCCCCAAATAATCCTTAATCACACAACACAAATTCATCCATTAATCCAATTCCATCGTATATTCTAATCCATCCCTACACATCACAATATCTCCCAATTTGATAATCATCCAATCAACCAAATCCTCAAACTACCACATCTGATAATCCAATCAACAATCAATCTAATGATCCTAAGAACGATCACATACTAATCTATATCAACCAAAACAATACTTACCACTAGAAGTAAAGTCTTAATCCTTAATCCACAATAATTCATCCAATCCACATCACCCCACTCATAAATCTAAGCAAGCACAAACCCTACCATCCTTTAGAAACCAAATTTAACAACATACTAATGCATCCAACAAAAATACCTCATTGGAACATCACTAACCTCGAGGTTTAGCAACAATTTAGCAGCTCACAATTAACTAAAACTGCCCGGGAGCTACAAAGGGACACCTACACACAAATTCTTCCCAATAATCAATCCAAACCCCAATTGTACAGCAAAGAATTGCTGAAACCTTAATCCACAATACAAAAATTCACCTTAACAGAACCTTACCTCCTCTCCCAAGACCTTCACAGCTTCAAGAAGTGGAATTTGCAATGATCGGCAACAGGGTAAGTCCACAGCACACTGATCCAACTCCTCCTAATCCAGATCAAAGAGAGAACCACAAATGAACCCAATTATACCAGAATCCTTAAATCCACAAAATTTTCGGACGAAGCATACCTTGATTGGTCCCCTCTGATGCTGCCGCCCCATCCAATCCAGCAGGAATGGAGCTATAAAGCAATCCCTAGCGAACATATTGAGGAGGAGACCATCGATCGGTTGGGGACGCGAGTCACCACCCTACCATGCCCTAGCTCCGCCGAGTCGTTGCCTCGCGTGCCAGCACAGCCTAAGAGAGGATCACTCTGTCGGAGATGGTCGGAGCCGTCAAGATCTGGCGACGCTTTCCCCTGGTGACGCGACGAAGCTGAGATCACTGGGGAAGTTGTCGACGTTGGGCCGTCCGCGCACGAGAGAGAAAGAATAGAGGATCGCAAGAGGGAGAGCATCTATTGCTCTCACACTGCCAATGGAGTAGTTGCCCTAGACTCACACAAAGGAAGATGGCCGGCGATCATGAGCTCGGCGTTGGTGAGGCAAGAAATCGCCGGAGAGGGAGGTTTTGGGCAGATGAGTTGTCGGGGAAGAAATGAATCGAGGGAGAAATAAAGAAATTAAAACCTAGGTTTAAGTTAAATAAGCCTTATAAATCCTCAATCAACTCCCATTTAAATGGGTATCCCAAACAGGCTCCGCTTAGCCCCACCGATTTATCCCCTCAAAACAAGTCATATGGACTCCGTTTAAATTTCAAAAAATTTCTAAAAATTCCCATAAGATTTTTTGTCCAATAACATTTATTATTTAATTTTATGGTATTTTACAACATGTGCAACCAAAGATATGAAAGAAAGAGTAATATGGAGAACGATTATAAAGTCTCTCCAAGGGATATTTGTTGGTGTGGGAAGCATCCGACAATCTAACTTGGGTTTTAATTATGTCAAAGGGTCTAAAGTTAAGTTGTCTTGTGATCTAACAAGATTGATTGAGCTTGTAGGAAAGTCCTAAGTTGTCATAGGCAAAAGTCCTAGCTGCGGTTAGGCAGGTGGAAAACCCTAGGGGGTGATAACCCTAGGTCCTAGGCAGTAGTAACCCTAGGTGATGAAAAGTCCTAGTTGTGGTTAGGCAGGTGGAAAATCCCTAGGGGCGATAACCCTAGGTCTTAGGGGGTGGTAAGCCTAGGTGGAAAGTCTTGGCGAGTCTAGTGCTTCGGTCAAAATCCTGGAGTCGGGGACTCTAGGTTGAAATCCTAATGGTCGTAGACCGGGTGGAAGTCTGGTGGGTGCTAGAGCGGATGTCTAGCATGAAGACAGGAAGCATTGGGTGCTGAGTAAACGTTCAGTCAATCTGGAGGATCGGTCTGACAATAGGTAACTTCTCCTGAGTGGAGTAGGTGAGGACACGTTTCTTGTTAAGGGAACAGTAGGCATCGATTCATCTAGGGGTTCCAAAGGAAATCCAAAGTCAGAATAGGACAATCTGAATGTTGTCAAGTTATTGATCTATATATCATTTGCTATTTTGTCTAACTCTATTTTGTAGGAAACTAACAATTGTGCAAGGTTAGTTTCGGCTTTGATCAGTCGACAGAACTGGGGATCGGTCGACCGAACCTCCAAGCAAATAGAGTTGATTTCCAACGAGTTGATTGAGTTCAACCGAGGGATCGGTCGACTGAACCTCAGGATTGGTCAACCGAACTTAGGATAAGAGGTGACGTGTTCGAGCCGAGTTGATCGGACCAGATGAGCTAGGGATCAGTAGACCGAATGGTGGGATCGGTCAACCGAATAAAGGAATTCTATTCGAGCAGTAGAACCGGGAGGCAGACCAATTCAGGTGGGATCGGTCGACCGAACAAAGGAATTCTATTCGAGCAGCAGAACCGGGAGGATCGGTTGACCGATCGACGGCGAGTCAAATCTTGATCCTGAGGTAAGCGGATCTAGATCATCCTTAAGACTACTATAAAAAGGAGTCTCAACCAGCACTTCAGAAGACAATGAAGAGCAACGAATATAGAACAACTTGTGCTCTTGTGTGCTGCTCCGAATGCTTCAACAATGCTCTGCTGTTCAATCGACGGCTACTTCCATCATCTTTGTATTGTCATTATAATCTTTTAAGTTCAATACTTGTATTTACTTATTTATAAAGATTCTTGAGCTTATAGTGATTGTCCATCGAAAGCACTCTCACGTGCGGGTCTTGGAGTAGAAGTCGTCACAGGTTCCGAACCAAGTAAATCTTTGGTGTTTGTGTTTTGTTTGTCTCTCTTATTTCCGTTGTGTATTTACTTTGAGTTTACTCGAAACGAATGAATTAGCCACGTGAGTTGTTCACCCCCCCTTCTAGTACTTTTCGATCCTACAATTGGTATCAGAGCGGGGTCGCTCTGAATCGGTATAACTACCGTTTGAGCATTCTTATTCGTCTCTTTTTCATTCGTTTTTGTTAAAAATAAAACCTTACGCATTTCATTTTTTCCCTCCAAAACTGTTTTTGAAAAATCCATTTTCATCTTTTCACCATTGGTTGGTATTAGCGAAATATCGTATTTTCAAAAATTTATAATAATATTTTATTAATACTTTTATTAATATTTTATTAATTTTTTAGTAAATTGATATTTTTATTTTCCTTCTGCACAACTAATCCAAGACCAAGTCTTGGAACATTTGTTGTCGTATTATTTGTGTGCGAGGTTCTTAATCAATGGCCTACCAAGAAGGGTACAACATAACACGCCCGCCCCTCTTCTCCAACGAGGATTTTGGCTACTGGAAGGGCCGAATGGAGAACCACCTCAAAACACAAGTCAAGATGCGGATAATTATCCAAACAGACCTCGAACTCCCACTTGACAATGCTGGGAAACTAGTATCATGCGAGAACTGGGACACAACCTTAATGAAGAAAGTAGATGACAACGCCAAGGCGACCTGCACTCTCCAATGTGGCTTAACAAAAGAGGAGCTAAACCGGGTTGGCCCCTTCAAAAGTGTAAAAGAACTATGAAAGAAGCTGATCAAGATGCACGAAGACACTTCCGATACTAAGGTAAGTAAACGTGATTTAATATTAAATAAATTATATAATATAAAAATATAGGATGGTGAGTCAGCGATCCAGCTTCATAATCACATACAATATCTACAGAATGGACTTCACGCGATCGGGCAGAAAGTGGAGAACCACGACGTAATAAGGTATGCATTTAATGCTTTTTCGAGGAATACCTTATGGGCAGTAATGGTAGATGCTTACAAAGTATCCAAGGACCTTTCTTTAATTAGACTTGACGAGTTATTTTTAGAATTTGAATTGCACGAACAAACTAATACACGTCCGATCGAGAAAGGTATTGCTTTGATTACAGGTGCAAGCAGAACAAGAGAACCAAAAATCAAGTGCCGAATGGAACTCGAATCTAAAGATGAATCGGATCTCGAAGATGAAATCACCACCGAACTAGTCAAACTAGTTCGGAAAGCACTAAAGAAGAAGAAGGTGACTCAATTGAACACGAAGGCCAAATCTGGAGTTACCTGCTACGACTGCAACAAGAAGGGATACTACAAGCCTGACTGTCCAAACCAGAAGCACGGAAGAAGGAAGGTCTTGAAAGCAACGTGATTCGAGTTATCGGGAGAGTCAGATGAAGAAGAACACAAGCAAACAATCTTCCTCACTCTACCAGTACAAGCGTACGTTACCGAAACCGAGTCCGAGTTAGAAACCAATAGTGAATCAGAAATCGAGTTCGAGAGAAGCCATGGATCCGTATTCGTTTCTGAAGGACCTAATCACATTGTAAGCTCTCTAATTCTAGTATTAACGTAGATGACTTATAAAATTTAGTTTCGTATTTATTAAGAAAGTTGGCCAAATCTAATGTCCCAGTTAAGTCACTCCAAAAGGAGATAACATCCCTTAAGGAAGTGACTAACTTGAGTTCTTTGACTAAGCAAGTTAAGGAAGAGAATTCCAATTTAAAAACTCAAGTCAAAGAACTCATTAGAACGGTTCACTTTGGGTTCCAAGAACCTTAACCTAATTCTTGGAAAATAAAGGGTCGTATACAACCGAACTGAACTTGGATACAAGGTCAAACAAAGATTTATATCCTACTTATCATTAGTAAATTGATCAAATAGAAACTTAGTCCAAGCATGGGTCCCCAAGTCCAATCTGATTAGTCAAGTTAGACTCAATCAATATTGGATCCCCAATGATCAAATTCATTAACTTGATAGACCTTATCAAGGCTATGATCCAGAGGGAGCCAATAAAAAGATCATTTTTATTATAAAATAGAATTGTTTGATGCTTAATTTCCTGTTTTTTATTATTCATGCTTAGACTAAGATAGATAAGGACCTAGACTTGGTTCACACTTGACTAGGTAGACCTAGGAGTTTCAGAAAGGAAATCAAATATTCAATTTCCTTGAAAGGTTTTGTTTAGAAGTGGTGGATGATCCCACACTCAAGAAGACCTAGTGTCTCGCTACAATCTGGAAGCTAATCATTGAAATAAATATTTAATTGACTAATTGTTAAACCTTAGTCTAATTCAAATGTAGATCAATCCTTAGATTTAAATTTAAATTGAAGATTAAATTAATCATCTCACAAAACTATTAAGGTTCTGTGATTGAAAATCCAGAAAAGGGTGAGATGGACCTAGGTTTAAAAAGTAGTTAACCAAATCCAAATTAATTAAACTCATTTCAATTAAGTTAACTCAATCAAAAGCTTAATCAATTTCAAAACTTTAATTAATTACAAAACTTTAATTAATTTCAAAAGTTTAATTAATTTCAAAAGTCTAATTAATTTCAAAAGTTTAATTAACTTCAAAAGCTTATCAATTTCAAAATTATAATTAATTACAAAACTAAATTATAATTAATTACAAAACTATAATTAATTTTAAAACTATAATTAACTTTCAAATCTAATTGATTTTCAAATTATAATTAATCTTCAAAATTTTAATTCTTTCCAAATGCTAATTAATCCTAAAATTTTAAATTTACACTTATTTTTTAAAATTTAAAATTTGAACTTATTCAAAATCCAAACTTATATTCCAAATTTTGAAATTCAAAGTCATTCAAAATTCACACATATAATTTAAATTCTCAAATTCAGTATTTTTTTAAAAAAATCCAAATTAAACTTAAATTATGTTTGAAATATCATAAATATTTTTTAAAATTATAGATAAAATCATCTTCAAGATTAACATAACTTCATCTCACACAAACTCATAAGTTTACATGCTTGATAACCTAGATGGGATAAGATGGAAAATTAGGAAAATAAATAACAATTTTTTATGTTTTTGTTTCACATGCTTGGACTCTAGGATACCCTAAAACTTAAAACACTCATTCTTGGCATTAATTAAGGGGGAGTGAAAGGAAGGTTAAGCCATTAATTTTTATTTGGATTTCAAATTTTTTAAAGAAGTTCAATTTTTAACTATTTTTGAAAATAAACCTTATTTGAAAAAGCAAGTTCAAATATTTTTGAAAAATTTTAAGTTTGTAACTATGCTTTTTATCTAAAAACATTTTTTTTAAGCTAAGTATTTTTCAAGCTAAGTCCTTAAACTATACTTTCTATCAAAACCTTTTCAAATAACTATGCTTTTCATCAAACTCTTTTTTAAAGCTTAATCCCTATCAAAATCTTTTTAAAAGATAAGTTTCTCTCAAAATCAAACTTTTTAAAGCCAAGTTTTTTTTTTTAAATTTCTATTTAGAAAGCTAACTACTTAAGCTAAGCTTCTATCAAAATCTTAAAAAAAAAATCTAAGTACTTCACTAAGTTTTGATAAAGCTAAGTATTTGATAAAGTATTTTTAAGTAATTAAAAAAAAATCATTTTCTTAGCTAAGTGTTTTTTTATAAGGAATCCTTTTAAAGTTAAGTTTTTCTCTTACGCTTTTTCACAAGCAATTATTTTTCAAAGCTAAGTTTTTATCGAAAAAGATAAGTATTTTCAAAGAATTTATAATTTAGCTAAATGTTTTTCAAATAAATTATTTTCAAAGCTAAGTTTAGCTAAGTGCCACCCTTCAGGAGGAGCTTCAAATTAAACAAAGTAAAAACTCTTTTGTCAAACAACCCTCATTCTTTTTTGATATATGTCAAAGGGGGAGAGAAAAGTTAAAAGTTAAGAATTAAACATTATTTTTGTAAAATACCGTAAAATTAAATAATAAATATTATTGGACGAAAAATCTTATTGGATTTTTCAGGAATTTTTAGAAATTTTTCGGGATTTAAACGGAGTCCGTATGATCCGTTTTGAGAGGATGGATTTCGGGTACAGAGGAGGCCTGTTTGGAATACCCATTATGTGGGAGTTGATTAAGTGGTTAACTTAGAGGTTAATTAGGTTAACCTAAGTATTTAATTAAGAACACTAAATCCCTAAATCCCCGATTTCTTCTCCTCTTTCCCGATTCTGCCGAACCCACCTCCCTCTCCCGATCTCCTCCTCCTCACATTATGCCCGAGACCCCCTTCCCTCTCCGACGATTCCTCCTCGCCCGATCGCCAGCCACCGCGAGTTCACCGCCGGCAGCGACCTATCCTCTGCGTGCCTCACCAACACCAAGCTCTCTTGGCTGTCGATCCTCTCCTCCCTCTCCCTCGTGATTCCTCCCCTAACTCGCGAAGCCGACCTTGTGCTGCAGCGATTCGCCGATCGTCGGGCATCCATGAGCAGCCGGTGCTGGCCACCGATTCCTGAGCCCTAGCTTCGGGTCTATAACCTTCTTCTTGACCCACGACGCCACCCTAGCATGACTCGATCTTGGACCAAAGCAAGAATCGGAGCCCTAGCTCCCATTCCTCGTCATAGTAGCTGTGGATCGCACGACACCACCTGTAGGGATTGATTGAGGTAAGGCTTGGTCGAGAGATTTTGTGAATTCAAGGATTTTTGTGTAATTGTGTTCGTTTACGGTGTTCTCTCTGATCTAGTCTAGGAGGCGACGTCGGATCAACCAGTTGATGGTTCTTCCCTAAGCAGATCATGATCTTCTCCATTCCTTGCAGTTGATTGAAGCCTCGGGTGAAGAGGTAGGGGTTCAATTGAGGTGAATGTGGTTTTGTTTATGGGGTTCCAGTAGATACAATGATGTACGATTTCTTCTTGGATTGATTTTTGAAAAGATTTGGTGTATGGTTGATTTTTGTAGCTACCAGGCAGTGTCTTGCTGGGGTACGAGCTCCTGATTTACTGCCATCTCTCAAGGTAAGTGTCTTCCAGTGATGCCCCATTGGTTTTCTTATTAGGGTGCTACTCTATTAAGTTTCCTAATGGATTGTAGAATTGATTCTTGATATTAGTAGATAACACGTAGATAATAGTTGATAGTTGATTCAATGGATTAAATAATTAGAAGTTAGAATTCGGTTGTGATATGATGATTAGGATGATGTAGGTTGAATTGATTATGGATTTGGTTTGATCGTTGATGGGGAAATTATGTTTAGAAGATTGAAGGATTTAAGGTGCATTGGATTGATTAATAGATTGTGAATTATGTTTGGATCTAAAAGGAGATGAATTAAGAATTATTTGGAGGAATAATCAGAGATCAGATTTGAGTGGAGTTTCCTAATTAGGCAAGGATTTTATTTAGCTATTTTAATTCTTGTGAATTTAGCTAAATAAAATATATATGTATTGATCGCAGGACTTGGATTCAGGATGAGCGTCTTGACACGGGATTACTTGGCACGATCTACATTTTCAGGCAGGTATTTCTTCCTTGGCCTCTATGTAGATTTTCTTGTACTTAGTGCATGATTATTATTGGATAAATTAGGCTGCTTTATCTTATATCATGATCGATTCTTTTTCTTCTGATACTTACTTGACCCTTGTGATGATCTATTTAATTCGTATATCTCCACTGATATCTACTCTGTTGTGATTTCCAGAGTATGTCTTAGGGATTGTCGGATTGTTGTTGGTATTACCGTCTTGATTGGGTATATGATGTTGGTCGTATGGGGATGTGTTATAGAGTCATCTTATCAATTGCAATGTTATGCAGTGTACGCGATGTACACGACGTCTTATGGAGGAGTTTGTGTTGATTGTATGTGGAGTATATACACATGTCCGGTGTTTTATTGGAGGATATATTGATTGTACTTATATTTTATACGTGTATCCGGTGGGATTATGGAGATTATTGGTTGATACTACTCGTGAGTACGTATGTTTGGTGGGATCGTGGAGGTATCGATTATGCTCTTGGGAGGTATTTATGAGGTTTGGGGTTGTTCGGATGATGATTATATATATATATATCATGCTCGTCATTCATCGTGATTCACCATTATCTCCTGGTTGAGAGAGTCATCAGTTGGTTTAGAATAATGCCTTTCGGCCACTCGTGGTAGGCGATTTGGAGCTTATCTTATGTGCCACAGTGGTGTGAGGTTTTGTGAGATCGCGTTGTGGCGATCGGGGACCACGATCTTATGTAGTAGATAATTACTGAGGAGTGTCACCCGGCATATGGTGGGCGGTGGAAACTCTCTGATCGTCTCGGCCTCTCGGCCGTAAGGGGTCGTGGTGTGCGGAGGTGGCGGGGTGACCGTGGGCGTCACCACTTACGCGTATGATCATGCGTATGGGGATATATCATCGTACAGTAGATACTAGTTGTGTGATTGTTGGCGTTTGATTGAGCTATGGTTGTTGCTACGTATGGTTGCCGCATGCGTTTCGATTTATTTTACATCGCAGTTATTACCCTCGGATGTTATATATTTGCGATGGATATGAGTTTGATCGTTGTACCGTGTGTTGATTCAGTTGGTGTGTCTGTCATATTATGTTGCTATAGTGGTTTTGTTTATATACAGTATATTATTATGCGTTTATGTTTAGGTCGTTGATTATGATAGTATGATCGTATTCTTTATTCCCCTCTTGGCGTATACCTTTCTCTATGTTTATTTATAGATCGTACCTTATCTTTCTATTACCCGTTGAGTTACCTATACTCACCACCGCATGTGTATATCTTTATGTTTTCGAGATAGATGGTTGGAGTGTCGCCGGGAGTATCTGTCTAAGGGTCATCCGATGTCGGTTTCGATGTTCGGGTTTGTATATATTTTTTTATGGGGTGATCGTTGTATTTGGTGTGTTGTTGTTTTTTGTTGTGGTTGTTGTATAAAAGCTAGCCGTATAGCGATGTTGTTGATGTTGTATTGGGCTTTCCATTTCGTTTTTCAGTGTTGGTTTTAAGACATGAATTGTTTTATATATAATGCGTGGTTGTAATTATTCATTTAGGTAATGTGGTACATTATTATAAGCATTGGTTGTGTATATAAATATTAAACGCGTGTGGTGATGTATATTTTTCTTATGCTTTAGATTGTCACAGATGCGTGGGAGATCTTCTTGGATTTTTGTTCATGGGGACTCCTTTGGGGCGTGCATAGGTATCGAGCCAAGTTATGGTACTTGCTATGTGTGATTTGATTGATTTATCGATACCGATTTTGGTATCGCAGTTCGACGATGCTATTCCGTGTTTTGGATTTCGTGATTCGACTTTCTTGATGTGACTTTTCGATTTTGGGACCGCGGACATCTCTTGTGGAGGTATGTTTCGCGATATTGTTATCTTATCTTCTTGATTAATGCATGGTTATGACGTGTGTTAGTACTCTTGTTATACGTACCTGTTGTTTTTGTATATCTATTTATGTGTTGGGTCAATCATGATCACGGTTGACCTAATGGAGATCAAGGATTACTCGAGGATTTGTTATATCATACTACCATTTGTGTTAGTTACTACTACTACTAGTTAGTTAAGAGTTAGAGTCGCACATACCCCTCTATTTTTATTAGTCGGAGTGGATGATATTTTATATACCACGGTTAGTGGAGTGTTGGTGTACTCGTTATTTTGATTAGTAGAGTATTGATTTACTCCTGTTGGTTAGGTTAGTAGAGATTGGGTAGTGGTGGATCGATTTTACCTTAGTTGATTTTGAGAGGATTGATTTACCTTTATTAGATCTAGTTGACGACCGATTTAGTTAGTAGTTTGATCGTTGTCAATTACTTTATTTTAGAGATTGATTCGATCTTTGGGGTTACTTGTGCTTGGTTAGATATTTTGGGAGATATATTTGAGTCGGTGTATCGTCAGTGAGGACGAATTATGACCATCACCGTGTACGACAGCTTACGGTCTATAGAGGATGATGTATCCTATTCCAGGGACTTTTGACCGGTGATTGTACGATAGGATGGAAGAAGATTTGGATAGGATACCCATCTGATGTGGAAAAGTGTAAAGCTACTTAACACTTATGAGATGATCGTTACTAGTGTGTATTAATTGAGAGTACATTGGATATATGATTTGTCTTGACGTATAGAGAGTTGAAGTTAGGTTGCTTAACCTCGTGACGTGTCCGTGAAGGAAGAAGCGGAGAATGTTTTGAGAGCGATAGTGATTTCCTTGAGGTGTTTGGAGAGAGTAGTACTCTACTTCTTTCATTAGCATGATGGATTTTAAGGCGATGACTAGTAGACTGCTAACATTGTTCCATGGAGATCCTAACTCATGGAACTATGGATATGATTAGATATCCATGATATACTTAGATATACCCGTGATAGTGCGGAGGAAATGGTGTTAGTTGAGTAATACCTAGGAGGTTCAACAATAACTAGGTATAATTCTAGATGATGATCCTCAGGGATGGTGGGACTGGATAGTTCGATACGATATTTAGTTGTAGTGTTCCTTTATCTTTGTGTTCATCGATAATCTGGAGGTCACGAACCTTAGGGTGGAGCAATCACAGTATGATAGGGTACAAGACAATGATTAGACGACTCAGCTAACATTGCCTCTATCAGGTGGCTCAAGACCTTGACCACATGATCATTTTACCAGATCTTGTAGTCTATATCTTAGGATAGAACATGCGATCCTTTTTTTCAGCATTTGTCGAGGGACATATATAGGATGATTATGAGGGTGGTGGAGATACTTTCTAGATGAGTAGATTCTTAGTCAGAAGGTTGTGTGACCCTTTGACTTGAGATTGACATCCTCTTATTGTGGATATTTGATTATCAGAAAGGATAAGAGGATGAGTGTTTTTGGATACATTTAGTTGTTGGTAGTGAGTGTTGAAGGTTGGATAATTTCCTTTACTCTATCTTGGTTTAGGGGACTATCGTATGATTGATTGATGTTGAGGATGATTGGAGTTGGTGGATATTGTGAGATCGTGTGGTGATTTGTTCTCTCTGGATGATATCTTAGTGGATATTTGATTTGATGATCTATTGATTGATGTTTGGCGATAATGACATGGAGGGTTGAGGCGTGATATATATAGATTTGTTGATTTGTAGTTGGTGATCGATCCAGTTTGGAATCTTACGATTGGGTGTGTTATACGGTATATTATGAGTCTATGGTTTTATCGTTGCTTAACTACCAGAAGTTATGTTTTCATGGACTCGATGTATTTGGTATTATTAGGTGTTTAGATCATTTTCATTGTCTCACGTGGCGATGTTGTGATCTATTTTCGATCCAGGTGGATCGTATACACTAGTTCGTATAGTTCTAGAGATGTTTTGACGGGAAAATCTATATGTGAGGTTTAGTAGTACGTATTATAATTGTCTACGTGAGATTTATGGAATCACACACCACCGTAGGAGTATACCGTAGATCCATAGGAGATGAGGTGTGCTATCGTTGGGAGTAGTATAGTCATCTAGACTCGCAACTTCCTTGATTGGATGGACATTATTGGAGATTAGTTGAGGATTTCTCCATATCTGACTTTGGACTATCTAGGAAGGGTATGGAATGTTCCCGGATAGGTGTGGGATCGGATTTAGATACTTTTGTCTTAGTAGTACTTTCCAGCAGTTTTCTGTGCATGTACAGAGTATACACAGAGGGTAGTGAGTGTGACAGTAATAAGAGAGGCTAGTAGCGATGCCGAGGTTATTAATTCTCGTGATGAGAATGAGGCTCTATTTCCACGAGGATGTGTATTCTGTCACTCATGTCAGGAGGAGGAATTCTTATCTGAGATATATGGATTTATGATACATTCGGAGACACTTGATGTATGGAAACGTGGACTCTTATTTGTGTATACGATATGAAGAAAGACATCGTGTGAGTTTTATACGATGTGTGTCCTGCGTGGAGGCTGAATAGTAGAGACTAGCAGGATTATCTTTGTTGATGCAGATAGTGGAGTGGAATTGGGAGCATAATGTTATGGACTTTGTTGTGAGATTACCCAGGATATGGAGAGGATATGGTGCGTTGGGTAATCATGGATTGGTTGATGACTTTGCTCCCTAGCTATCAGTTTGTAGGAGGTTATCATTGGATGATACCCTTGAGTGTGGATCCCCGAGTTGACCAGTAAATTTGGGGATCAAATTTTTATTAGTGGGGAAGAATATAAAATACTGTAAAATTAAATAATAAATATTATTGGACGAAAAATCTTATTGGATTTTTCAGGAATTTTTAGAAATTTTTTGAGATTTAAACGGAGTCCGTATGATCCGTTTTGAGAGGATGGATTCCGGGTACAGAGGAGGCCTGTTTGGAATACCCATTATGTGGGAGTTGATTAAGTGGTTAACTTAGAGGTTAATTAAGTTAACCTAAGTATTTAATTAAGAACACTAAATCCCTAAATCCTCGATTTCTTCTCCTCCTTCCCGATTCTGCCGAACCCACCTCCCTCTCCCGATCTCCTCCTCCTCACATTACACCCGAGACCCCCTTCCCTCTCTGACGATTCCTCCTCGCCCGATCGCCAGCCACCGCGAGTTCACCACCGGCAGCGACCTATCCTCTGCATGCCTCACCAACACCAAGCTCTCTTGGCTGTCGATCCTCTCCTCCCTCTCCCTCGTGATTCCTCCCCTAACTCGCGACGCCGACCTTGTGCTGCAGCGATTCGCCGATCGTCGGGCATCCATGAGCAGCCGATGCTGGCCACCGATTCCTGAGCCCTAGCTTCGGGTCTATAACCTTCTTCTTGACCCACGACGCCTCCCTAGCATGACTCGATCTTGGACCAAAGCAAGAATCGGAGCCCTAGCTCCCATTCCTCGTCATAGTAGCTGTGGATCGCACGACACCACCTGTAGGGATTGATTGAGGTAAGGCTTGGTCGAGAGATTTTGTGAATTCAAGGATTTTTGTGTAATTGTGTTCGTTTACGGTGTTCTCTCTGATCTAGTCTAGGAGGCGACGTCGGATCAACCTGTTGATGGTTCTTCCCTAAGCAGATCATGATCTTCTCCATTCCTTGCAGTTGATTGAAGCCTCGGGTGAAGAGGTAGGGGTTCAATTGAGGTGAATGTGGTTTTGTTTATGGGGTTCCAGTAGATACAATGATGTACGATTTCTTCTTGGATTGATTTTTGAAAAGATTTGGTGTATGGTTGATTTTTGTAGCTACCAGGCAGTGTCTTGCTGGGGTACGAGATCCTGATTTACTGCCATCTCTCAAGGTAAGTGTCTTCCAGTGATGCCCCATTGGTTTTCTTATTAGGGTGCTACTCTATTAAGTTTCCTAATGGATTGTAGAATTGATTCTTGATATTAGTAGATAACATGTAGATAATAGTTGATAGTTGATTCAATGGATTAACTAATTAGAAGTTAGAATTCGGTTGTGATATGATGATTAGGATGATGTAGGTTGAATTGATTATGGATTTGGTTTGATCGTTGATGGGGAAATTATGTTTAGAAGATTGAAGGATTTAAGGTGCATTGGATTGATTAATAGATTGTGGATTATGTTTGGATCTAAAAGGAGATGAATTAAGAATTATTTGGAGGAATAATCAGAGATCAGATTTGAGTGGAGTTTCCTAATTAGGCAAGGATTTTATTTAGCTGTTTTAATTCTTGTGAATTTATCTAAATAAAATATATATATATTGATCGCAGGACTTAAATTCGGGATGAGCGTCTCGACACGGGATTACTTGGCACGATCTACATTTTAAGGCGGGTATTTCTTCCTTGGCCTCTATGTAGATTTTCTTGTACTTAGTGCATGATTATTATCGATGGATTAAATTGCTTTATCTTATATCATGATCGCTTTGTTTTCCCGTGATACTTATACTGCTTGACCTTGTGATGATCTATTTAATTCATAATACGCCCTCTTGATATCTACCTCACTGTGATTCATGTAGCATAGGGTCGTCGGGGGTTGTTAGTATTACCATCGATTGGGTATATGATCGAGTATATAGTGGGGATGTGTTATAGAGTCATCATATTCGTCTGCATAGTATACGTATTTGTCATAGTCATATACTTTTGGAGGAGTTGTGTTGATTGTATGTTTGGAGTATATACACATGGTTGTTTTTATTGAAGGATACATGATATTGTTGTTACATATATAGTGGCGGTGGGATTATTGGAGATTATTGGTTGATTATACATGTAGTGGGTACATATGTTGGTAGGTACGGGAGGTATCATGATTATGCTGTGGGAGGTATTTATGAGGTTTGGGGTTGTCATGGATGATGATTATATATAAATATATCAATTCATCATTCATTGCATCTGATGACCATTATCTCCTGTGGTGAGAGAGTCATCAATTGGTTTGGATACCTTAGGCCACACTTGGCCACTAGGTAGGCATGATTCTTCTAGTCTCTCGTGCCACCGGTCGTCACGAGGTTTTGAGATCCCGTTGTGGTGAGCGTTAGGGACCACGATACTATGTAGCTAGATAGTTACTAATGGATTGTCATCCGCACCACTATATAATGGGTTGGAGGTAATCACCGATCATGCACCCAAGCTACATTACGAGCAGGTCTGTCGGAGCAGCGGTGTGACCATGGAGCATGCATGCACGATCGCATATTGCGGGATATATTCCTATACATCGTGCCTAGTAGATACTAGTTGTATGTGATTGTGATTTGATCGTATTGAGCTATGGTTGTTGCATATGTTGCCGTCTGCGTACGTCATTTATTTACATGTATATCGTATTTATACTGGTGTGTCACGGTATATACGTATCATCCTCGATGAGTTCTTGATCATTGTACCATGTGTTGATTCATTAGGTATGTATCTATCATTATGTTAGTTGTGGGTTTATATATCGATTATTATGGATATGTTTAGGTTGCATGATTATGATAGTATGATCGTATGTTCTTTATTCCTATTGAGAGATACCTTTGATCTCTATGTTTATTTATAGATCATGCTATCTTTTCTATTACCCATTGAGTTACCTATACTCACCACCGCATTTATGTTTTCATGTAGATGGTTGGAGTGTCGCTCGGAGCAGGTCCTGCGTCACATCCGATGTTCGTTTGGTTTTGTATATGTTTTATTTGTATTGGGTGATTGTTGTATTTGGTGTGTTGTTGTATTTGTTGTTGTGGTTGTTGTATATAACCTAATAACAGCAGTGGTTGATTAGGTATTGTTTTAGTTTCGTTTTTTTTCCGTTTATTTGTTGGTTTTTAATTAGTATGGGTTTTTATATATAACTACGTAGTTGTAATTGTTTCATTCTAGCCATGTGGGTTGTTAGTATAACTGCGTGGTTGTGTATATAAATATTCCAGCCGCATGTGGCTGGTGTATATTTTGTTTGTACTTATGCTTCAGATTGTCACCGATACATGGGAGATGCTGCCGGATTTTTGTTTGGCAGGGACTCCTTTGGGGGCGTGACAATTTTTATGAAAGGGAGAGCATAGGAGAGTTTTTTTACAAATTATTGTATTTATGCTCATGCTTAAATTCCTTTATTTATTGTTATGTTTTACTTAACTTTGAGCTATGTTACCAAAATAAAAAAGGAGGAAAATGTTGGTACGAAAAGCATTCAATGACCGAACCTGGGTTTTGATTATGTCAAAGGGTCCAAAGTTAAGTTGTCTAGTGATCTAACAAGTTTAATTGAGCTTGTATCAAAATTCTAAGTTGTCTTTGGCAAAATTCCTAGCTATGGTTAGGCAGGTAGAAAACCCTAGGGGGTGGTAACCCTAGGTCCTAGGGGGCGGTAACCCTAGGTCCTAGGGGGTGGTAAGCCTAGGTGATGAAAAATCCTAACTACGATTAGGAAAGTGGAAAACCCTAGGGGGCGGTAACCTTAGGTCTGAGGGGGTAGTAACCCTAGGTGGAAAGTCTTGGTGGGTTGAGTGCTTCAGGCAAAATCCTGGAGTTGGGGACTCTAGGTTGAAATCCTGGTGGTCGCGGACCGGGTGGAAGTCTGGCGGGTCCTGGAGTGGACGTCAAGCATGAAGACCGGAAGCATCGGGAGTTGAGCAAAAGTCCAGTCAGTTTGGAGGACCGGTCTGACAACAAGTAACATCTCCTGAGTGGAGTAGGTGAGGATGTGTTCCTCGTTGAGGGAACAGTAGGCGTCGGTTCGACCTAGGTTTTCCGGTGGAAATCCGAAGTCAGAACCGGGCAGTCCGAAGGCTGCCAAGTTATTGATTTATATATCATTTGCTATTTTGTCTAACTCTATTTTGTAGGAAACAAACAATTGTACAGGGTTAGTTCCGGCCTTGATCGGTTGACCGAACTAGGGATCGGTCGACCGAACCTCCAAACAAACAGAGCAAATTTCTAGCGAGCTAATAGGGTTCGACCAAGGGATTGGTCGATCAAACCTCGGGATCGGTTGACCGAACCTAGGATAAGAGGTGGCGTGTTTGAGCTGAGCTGATCAAACCAGATGAGCTAGGGATCGGTCGGAACGACAGGATTGGTCGATCGAACAAAGGAATTCTATCCGAGCAATAGAACCGGGAGGATTGGTCGACCGATTGACTGTAACGACCCAAATTTCCTCAATTAGAGTCCTAAAAGTAATTTAAAAATATTTAAAAATGCTATAGAAATATTCTAGGGATTTTTAGAAATTTTTAGAGTATTTTTATGTAATTTTTGGAAGTCGTTTGGTGTTTTTACTAAACGAAAGAAGTTTCGACAAAAAAATATCCAAGCCGAGAATTGGATCCACAACCTTTGGCTTGGTCAAAACCCAGCTGACCAGGTGGGCAAACAGATTTTTCTATTTAGAAAAGGCAGCGAGTTTATTTAAGATAGTTAATAGAATATTGGATTATAAAAGGGATAAGTTGATGTTGGAGTTGTCTGTTTAGAAAAGGTAGCGAATTTATTTAAGATAGTTAACAGAATATTAAAAAAGGGATAAGTTGATGTTGGATTTGTCTGTTTAGAAAAGATAGCGAATTTATTTAAGGAGTTAACAGAAATATTAAGTTATAAAAAGGGATAAGTTGATGCTCTGTTTTCCCGTGACTTAAACCATTCTCTCCTTCTCTTAGCGATGGCAGCCGTGTGAAAAGCGAAGGGAGCTAGGGCATCATCTCCGGTACGGCCAAGGTCCTAGAAGCCCTTTTGTTCGGTTGTGAGTCCATGAATCAAGGTAAGTGCTTCTCACCTGCGGTAGAAGTAGTTTCGGACCTTTGTTCTTCTTGAATTGGAAGATAAGCGCTTATAGTGCAGATTTTTAATTAAGCCTATAGTGCGATTTTAATTAAGCTTATAATGCAGATTTTATATAAACATGGTGCAGATTTTAATAATGCAGATTTTTTTATAAACATAGTGCAGATTTTAATTAAGCCTATAGTGCAATTTTTAATTTGCAAATTATTAATTATGCTTAATGCAATAGTTTTTAATGTGCATTTTAATATAGATTTATATTATTGCATTTAATTAGTAGAAAGTTTTTAATTAAGTCTATAGTGCAGATTTTAATTAAGCTTATAATGCAGATTTTATGTAGAGCTTATATCAGATTTTAATTAACTTATATAGTGATTTTAGGTTTGCATAGTATGCAGAAATAGTGTAGCATAGAATGCAGAATCTTGATTAGAATAGTATGCAGAATTTTGATTAGCATAGTATGCAGATTTTTGATTAGCATAGTATGCAGATTTTTGTTTATGCATTTCAAAGTTAGAATTTGTTTAAACATTTCAGTTTTTAAAGAAACATTCTTTTATTAGAGGTATTAACAAGTATAAGAAAGATAAAGAAAAGAAAGAAAAAGGCCAAGGCCTTAAGTAGATCCCAAAGTCAAGACTTTAGGGATTTTGGCACACAAGGTGCTTAAAGAAAATGTCGAGACATTATATATTAGAAGTAATAAAAGATAACAAGTATTTTACTTTATTTAAGAGGCTAGTACCCGACTTCCGAGGTTGTCGTTAAACAAATCCAGGTGTCCAATTCCGAGGTCTTGGCCCTGGTAGACCGAGGTCTGCTCTTTTAGGATTGGTGGCTCGCTACCCCAACCTATTAGGGAACGCGCATAAGATGGTACTATGCCTGGGCCCAAGAAGAAATTTGATTATTATTTTGAAGTATTAAAGTATAAGTTTTAAACAAGTAAAATAAAAGAATAAGTTTTTAAGCAAGTGAAATAAGATTCAGAAAGTGTTTAAAATTTAGCAAGATTATACTAGCATGATTGTATAGATTTGTTTTACACGTTTAGCATTTCAGTATGTTTCTTTTGCTTGTAGATGAGCATGAGTAGTTTTCCTTTTGAGCATTCAGCTTTTAGATTTCAGTATATTCACATGCATATTCGAGTTTTGTGAGTTAGATAGCGCTTACTAAGTAATTTTGCTTATAGTTGCATTCCCTCTTACTGCAGATAAAGGAAAGGAAAAGTTATAGCAAAGGAAGGCGATAAGGAGGTGCGGATAGATGTGTGATGCCTGGACTATAGAAGCCTTGGGATTTAGCATAAGAATTTATTAACAAAGAGTTGAGTAGAATGTATTAAATGAGTCATTTAGTCTTCCGCTGCTAGTTAATTGTATGTTTTGAGTTCTCCGAGAGTTTTAGGAATTACTATCAACATGTGTGCAATGTTAGTTAAGTAAAGTTAGTAGTCCAGTAGTGCTCCACTCCCTCACGGTCCAGTAGTGAGGAGGGTGGGTTGTTACATTGACGACGAGTCAAATCCTGATCCTGAGGTAAGAAGATCTAGGTCAGCCTTAAGACTACTATAAAAAGGAGTCTCGACCAATACTTCAGAAGATAATGAAGAACAACAAAAATAGAGCAACTTGTGCTCCTGTGTGCTGCTCTGAAGGCTTCAACAACGCTCTGCTGTTCTGACAATCGACGACTACTTCCATCATCTTTATATTGTCGATATAATCTTTTAAGTTCAATACTTGTATTTACTTATTTGTAAAGATTCTCGAGCTTATAGTGATTACCCATCGAAAGCACTCTCATGTGCGGGTCTTGGAGTAGGAGTCGCCACAGGCTTTGAACTAAGTAAATCCTTAGTGTTTGTGTTTTGTTTGTCTCTCTCTTATTTCTGCTATGTATTTACTTTGAGTTTACTTGAAATGAACGAATTAGTCATGAGTGCTATTCACCCTCCTCTAGCACTTTTCTATCCTACAATATTTGTTTTGAAGTAGTAGAGTGAGTAAATGATTGATAAGGTAGACTGCGATTTAGACAGCGTCATCCCAAAATTTAAGTGGAACTGAGACATGATTAAGAAGAGCTAAGGAAATTTCAACCACATGATGATGTTTTTCTTTCGACATGATTAGGAGTGTGGGGACAAGAGACTAGATGGAGGATGTTAGAGGAAGTAAGATGATGATGAAGCGCTTGATACTCTCCACCCTAATTAGAATGAAGGGAGAGTATTTTATGGTCAAAATAATGCTCAATATGCTTTTGAAAATGATAAAAAAATATCATAGAGATCATATTCTCTTTTCCATAGGAAAAATCCAAGTGAACTTACTAAAGTTATTAATAAAAATAACATAGTAAAGAAATTCCTGATTAAAAAGAATAGGAGCAGGACCTCATACATCATAGTAAATAATTTCTAAAGGAAAACTAGAGTTACAAGTAGAGGATGCAAAAGGTAGTTTATGAGATTTTGCTTTCATATAAGATTCATATAAATGAGATGATGACGCTAAAGAAGTTGGTAAACCAAAATGATTAATAATAACCTGAACAAGACGTAGAGATGAATGACTAAGATATGCATGCCACGAGAATTTGTCTATGCATTCTTTAACAAAAGTTTTGAGAGAGGTGAGTTGAAGATGATAAAGGCTAGTTTTAGTATCCCCTTGGAGTAGAATAGTTCCTGTCATGGGATCCTTCACAAGCAATGATGAAATTTAAAAAATACATTACTATCAAGAGCAAATTGACGCACGAAAAGTAATTTTAGTGATAGAAGTAACATGAAGAGTGTTGCGTATGCGAAAAGTATGACCATATGAATGAAAAGATGTATTTCCAATGTGAGCAATTTGTAAACCTGAGTCATTGCCTATTTGTACCAGGTCGGGTCCATGATAAGATGAAGCTTCTGTAAGAATATTAAACTTCCGTGTTATATGATGAGTCGCTTCAGAATCCAGATGTCATCCTGGGGTTTCAAAAATTAATGATGTTACATTAGAAGGGATAAAGAGTAAGAATGTTCCAGAATAAGATGATTGAGTACTAGATTTCCAAGATGAGGGAGAGGTTTATTTAATGATACAGGTCCTCCTCGAATATTTTAATAATATGTTTTATAACAATTTTGAATATAATTGAAACATCCCTAGGCTTTCGTCACATTTTTTTTAGAAAGACCCGTGATCATCAAAGAACAACCCTCCAATTTTCTAGTATAGTAGAATGATAATAGAAAATACATCACGATAGATCATCATACCCAATGGAAACGGTAGCGTCGCTTTCAAAAAGTTACGGAAGGAATAGGTATAATGACACAAGACCATGTACGTGTTAGTTAGAGCCCTAGAGCCAATCATTTGATGATTGTATTATGGACTTATTGTATCATATTCTTATATAAATAAAGACATTTGTTTTTGGTTATTATACTTACTTGTATTTGTGCCAAATAAACTAAGTATAATAGCGTCCTTGAGTAGAAGGTTCTTACCTATATCAATCGATTGGTTGAATCGATAGTGAGATGATATAGGGAACACTACTCTTAATCATTCATAGTCGAGTATTAACATTCAGGGACAATGTTAATGCAATAAGACTAGCATGTAGGTCAACTCGATGACTTGATCTCACAAGTCATGGATATAGAGATATCAAGTTGACACATGGGTATGCATTGGAGAATGTATACTGAATGACTCGCTATGAGAAAGTATCATGGATCGTTATATGAGTGTCATATACTTTCTCATGTGGCTATTGGTATGACTACTAGTCCTTGGACCTGAAGTCACCATGGATCCCTACATAAGGAGTTATGTACTTTGGTTTCGTCAAACGTCACCCGTAACTGGGTGGACTATAAAGGCGATTACTGGGTATGTAACGAATTATGCAGAGGAATGTGAGTGATGTAGATGGGATCTATCCCTCCTATATGACGGGAGTGACATCGATATTCTTGATAGAGTGAGACCACGAAGTGCATGACCATGCCCAAATGAGTCAATATTGTTGGGATCCTACGTACTCGGCTAGAGAGGGGGGTGTGAATAGCCACCCCAAATTACTCGTTTCTTCCTACAATTCGTTAGCGCAGCGGAAAAATAAACTAGAAACGAAAGGAAGAATATCAAACCTTAACACAGCGATGTACGAGGTTCGGAGATGATGCTCCTACTCCTCGGCGTGTCCGTAAGGTGGACGAACCCAATCAATCCGTCGGTGGATGAGTCCCGAAAAGCTAATAAAAACTCCGGGTGGAGAAACCTGCACACTTGTTTGCAACAAGAAGCGAGTACAAGTACAAAGAATAAGCAAGAAATACAATAAGAATACACAAGCACTCTACCAAACTTGCTTCGTCGTCTGAGTCCGGATGAACGAGATTTAAAACCCTAACAACGGTGTCCGGTCGAGGAAGCTCACGCTAAGCTTTGGAAGGAACTCAAGCAGAGCTCTTATCGCGGCCACAAATCTTGGAAGAGAAGGAAAAGAAGAAGTAGAAGCACCAAAGCCTTGATCCCCTTTTATAACTGCGAGCACGCACAAGCGGTGGCGGAGAAGATGGAGTGACCCGTTGACTCAGCAGTCGAATCGTGGACCGATCGACACCACCGATCGATCGAGGGACCGACCCTCGGATGATGGGACCCTCGATCGGGCGATCTGAGTCGGTCCCTACCCGATCGATCCTCAAAGTTGCCCAACTTTTGTTTTCTGATCGGTACGTGGACCGATCGGTACAGCCACAATGGATCGCCAGGTCGAGCGTCACATTGCGATCTAGGTTCTAGAGCTATCTTGGGTCCGACTTCGTGACGATCAGATTATGTCGATTGCTGCGCTTTGCCTTCGCTTTGTTATCGATCGGTCACCGGATCGATCGGATACCAACGTCATGGATCTGTCGATCAGACGATCTAATCTAGCTTGGTTTTACCCAAACCAAGTCCCAAACCTTCAAACCAATATCCGGTCAACCTTGACCTATTGGTACATCATGCTTAGCATCCGGTCACTCCTTGACCCTGCTAAGACTCCTCACCAAGTGTCTCAATCCCTTTGACCCACTTGGACTTTTCTCTTCGTGAGTATCCGGTCACCCTTGACCTACTTGACCTTCTCAACACCGGATGTCCGATCATCCTGATCCATCTGGATTTTCCTGCCCGGCTTCACTCACGGGACTTTCACCTAGCTTCACTCACTAGGGTTTCTCACCGCCTAGCATCCCGTTAGGACTTTCTTTGGCTTTACTCACAGGACTTTCCAATACAACATCCGATTAGGACCCTTACGCTTCACTCACGGGACTTTCCAACCGCCTAACATCCAGTTAGGACTTTCTCACTCTCGGCTTCACTCACGGGACTTTCCACACCGCCTAACATCCCGTTAGGACTTTCCCGTGCAAGTCTCCATACTTGGACTTTTCCCAAGCTTCTGCTTGGACTTTTCCCGTGCCAAGTCTCCGTGCTTGGACTTTTCCAAGTCTCCATACTTGGACTTTTCACGAATCAGGTCAACCAGGTCAACCTTGACCTAAGGTTGCACCTACAATCTCCCAAACACCTATTCTTGTCAAACATCAAGAATACAACTCTCTTCTCTCGCATCGACATGCAACTCAACTAGGTCAACCTTGACCTAAGGTTGCACCAACAATCTTCCCAAGTCAAACATCAAAATACAACTCGAGTCAAGTCACCTCGAGTTGGGTCAACCAGTCAACCTTGACCTAGGTTGCACCAACAATCTCCCTTTGATGTTTGACAAAATCCATAATCAAGTTAGGTTAACCCGATAACCTAACTTAGGTTTTCCAACCATCTTCCAATGTCCAATGTTCTTTCCTTGAACATTCTTGGACATTCTCCCTTAGGTTAACCCGATAACCTAACTTGGGTTCTCAATAATTCTCCCCCTTTTTGACACACATCAAAAAGAATTCCAATGTTCTTCCTCGAACATTCCTTGACATTCTTCCCCCAGCTTAGGTTAACCCGATAACCTAACTTGGGTTCTCCAATAATTCTCCAATGAACACTCTCCCCTTTTTGACACACATCAAAAAGAAAAAGGAGAGTATCAAGGTCAAGAGTTTCTTCCTAATGAAAGTCCCATACCTTTCATTGAAACTCTTAATTTCCCCCTTGATACTAAACTCAACAATCAACTTAGTGATAATCCCATATCACTAATCCTCAAAAGTCTTAAGGAGTAAAAACTCCCCCTAAGAGTCAACTCCCCTTGACAATTAGGTAAAACTCCCCCTAAAGGTCAACTCCCCCTTGACCATTGCACCAACAATGTCTTGGAGAGTTTCAAACCTTTAGAAACCCAAAACTCAACTTCCAGCTGAAATGCAGCAAATTCAGCATTTGGCACGCCCTGATCGGTCACCGGACCGATCAGGCCTTCCCTGGATCGGTCACAGTGACCGATCCACACAGACCTGGACCGATCAGACTCCCTTCTGATCGGTCCACAACTCTGATATCAGAAGTTTCTGATTTTTCTCCTTCCGAAATTCAGAAACCTCTAGAAAATCACAGAAAATTAGAAAAATTATGAAAATTTGAGGATACATTCCTCATACCACATACTATCATGGAAAAATAGTTTTATCTGAAAATAACTTCCATTTTCAAATCTTGATACAAAGTTCAAAAACTTTGAAATAGTTCAAGTTTACCTCAACTTTGTATCAATTCGCTCAATGCTATCACTAGAAAAGTTTCATCAAGGTTTTTCAAATCAATTTTGAAATGATTTTAAACCCTTTAATTTGGGACCACAATCTTTGGGCTATATGTACATGACTTGTACATAAGCTTTCCCTATGATCCCCGATTTCTTGAATTAGGCTCATCTAGATACAAGAACTATGCACCTTGATCCTAACTCATGATCCTAATATCTCACACACATCTAAAGTGTATCAAACACATCCAAGTCAATTTTGATGTGAGATATGGGTTTAGGTCATCTTAGGCTAAGTTCTCATGCATTTTCTAAACACCAATTTGATCTCAATATCAAATTGTGTTTGTCCTCAAATCAATTTCATTGATTATAATGCAAGAGATGATGACATGGCATAAAATGATATCATAAGTAAAAACATGTGCCAATGTCATGATGTCATGGCATAAAGTTTGAAAACTTAAATAAAGCATGACATATAAATAACCTAATCATTATCATGACATTTCAAATGATCATAAATTAAATATGATGTCATGACATGGCATATGGTAAACAATCATGGTAAGTTAGCACAAATGAAATACCTAGATTACCTATCTAAGTATCCTTAATCACTTAGCTAATTTAACATCTAATCCTAGATTGCCCTTATATCCCTAAGAGAAACCAAAATCCCAATTATGGTATTTCTCTAGGTTTTCCTCAAATTGTGCCACTTAAGATTAAAAATGATATTTCCACCATTAGGCACATTTAGCTCTTCAAGGAGTAACTAGTAATTCTATTTCATTTTCAAAGGTTAACAAAACCTTGAAAATGCTCATTGAGTGTCAATTTCCTCAAAGTTGGGCTAACTACCCTTCTAAGCGGAGTTGACACTCTCTAACCCATCTATGAGGTAGAGAGGATGCTCCTAGGAACCCAATATCTATGTGAGCTCATTGGGTTCACTAAATATTCACTAGGGATGACTTCCCTAGCAACCCTCCTAATGACCTTCTTAGGCTTTGAAGCCTTGGTCATTTGGGACTCATCAAGATCAACTCTAGGGGTGACTCCCCTTGTGACCTTGGTGGTGGTCTTCCTAGCCCTAGGCTTTGTTCCATAATCGAATGGAACACTATGATAAGTGGGCTTGACCACTTGGGACTTAGGTTTGTGACCCAAACCTTTCTTGTCCTTGGACTTGGGTTTTTGACTCTTAAACCCTAGAGATGACTTCTCCATGTTTTTAAGAGCCTTTTCTAAATTATCAAGTCTTGACCTCAAGACTTGATTTTCCCTCTCTAATACCTCAAGTGTTAATTTGTCATTTTCTCTTGAGATATTCCTAGGCATGTGTCTAGTCTTCTTGGGATTTCTACCTAGGTTTTCCTTAGCCTTAGATGAGTTAATCCTAGAGTTGGCCTTCCTAGTATTATCCTTATCTAAGTTAACATGTTTAGCACCTAAACACATGTATTGATTTCTAAGGTTAACATGCTTATCATTCTTGACAATTGCAATAAGACTACTAGCATGTATCTTATTAGAAGTGCAAGAATGAACCTTAGAGGATACCTTAGGGTTTGCCTTCGCTCCCCCTTTACACGTGCTTGGTCTTTTGTCCTTGTGAGATTGCCTCCCCCTTGGACATTGACTCCTATAGTGTCCCCGTTGCTTGCATTGGAAGCACACCACGTGCTCCTTGCCCTTGCGTTTTGGGACTCTGACTTCCTTGATCTTTGGCGCCGGTGGAGTCTTCTTAGTCTTCTTTGGACATTTACTCTTGTAATGTCCAAATTCCCTACACTCAAAACACATTATATGCATTTTACTTGAACTTAAAGTGTTTGAGTTACCTAGGGTCGAGGATGGATGGATGCTCTCTTCTTCATCCCTCCCGGAGGTAGAAGCTTCTTCTTCGTGCTCCGATCTTGAAGAAGAACTCACCTCCTCTTCTTCTTTAGATGTTGAGTAGCCCTCAACTTCTAATTCCTCACCTCCACGATGTGAGCTACTTGGCTCACTAGGCTCCTCTTCATGGCTTGAAGTGGGGCTCTCCTCATGGAGTTTGGCCAAGTTGTTCCACAACTCCTTGGCATTATTGTATTCACCTATCCTACACAACACATCATTAGGTAAAGAGAATTCAATGATTTTCGTTACCTCATCATTGATGGTTGATTGGTGGATTTGCTCCTTCGTCCACTTCTTCTTCTCCAAAAGTTCTCCTTCTTTATCCAATGGAGGAGTAAAACCTAATTGCACACACCTCCAATTCTCAAGATTAGTCATAAGAAAATATTTCATTCTTACCTTCCAAAACGTGAAGTCGTCGCGATCGTAGAAGGGTGGAATCGTGATGTCCTCTCCGAGTTGATCCATCTCTAGCTTGTACTCCCTCGGGTGTTAACCAGCTCTGATACCACTTGTTGGGATCCTACGTACTCGGCTAGAGGGGGGGTGTAAATTGCTCGTTTCTTCCTACAATTCGTTAGCGCAATGGAAAATAGAAACGAAAGGAAGAATATCAAACCTTAACACAAGAATGTACGAGGTTCGGAGATGATGCTCCTACTCCTCGGCGTGTAGTAATGGTGAACCCAATCAATCCGTCGGTGGATGAGTCCCGGGAAAATCGGCTAATAAAACTCCGGGTGGAGAAACCTACACTTGTTTGCAACCAAGAGTACAAAGTACAAAGAATAAGCAAGAAATACAATAAGAATACACAAGCACTCTACCAAACTTGCTTTCTAGTCATTGAGTCCGGATGAGGAAGACTTCAAAACCCTAACAGATAGTTGTTCCAGGGAAGCTCACGCGAAGCTTTCGGAAGGAACTCAGCGAGCTCTTATCGCGGCCCACAAATCTTCGAAGAGAAGGAAAAGAAGAAGTAGAAGCACCAAAGCCTTGATCTCCTTTATAACTGCGAGCCGGAAACGAAGATGTGAAGGACGGAGAAGATGGGCGACCGTTGTGACTCAGCGGTCGAATCGTGGACACCACGATCTCGGCTCACCGATCGGTCGAGAGTCTTGACGATGCGGGAGACCGTTAGGTTGGGCTGATCGGTCCCTAGACCGATCAGAGCTCCGTAGTTGCCCAACTTGCATTCTTTCGAGATGCGTACATGATGGACAACTGCATGATCGGTCCGCAGCGATCCCACCTCCTCTGCGTCTCTCGATCGGTCATGGAGACCGATCAGACTTCATCTTGATCGGTCCCGGACATCGATCGGTAAGCTCCAATCCTGCGCTTTGCTTCATTTGTTATCGATCGGTCACGGATCGATCCAAGGATCTCAACGTAATCGGTGCGACAGACCGATCCAGAGCTTGGTTTTTGCCCAAACCAAGTCCCAAACCTTCCAAACCAATATCCGGTCATCCTTGACCTATTGGTACATCATGCTTAGCATCCGGTCACTCCCTTGACCTGCTAAGACTCCTCACCAAGTGTCCGTTCAATCCTTGACCCACTTGGACTTTTCTCTTCGTGTGAAGTATCCGGTCACTCCCTTGACCTACTTGACCTTCTCAACACCGGATGTCCGATCATCCTTGATCCATCTGGATTTTCCGGCTTCACTCACGGGACTTTCACCTAGCTTCACTCACTAGGGTTTCACATCGCCTAGCATCCCGATTAGGACTTTCTCCTGACTTTACTCACGGGACTTTCATCCTACCTAACATCCAGTTAGGACTTTCCCTCCCCTTCACCGCTTCACTCCAATCGACTTTCCAACCGCTTAACTAGGACTTTCTCCGCACGGCTTCACTCACGGACTTTCCACCGCCTAACATCCCAATTAGGACTTTCCGTGCAAGTCTCCATACTTGGACTTCCATGCCAAGCTTCCTGCTTGGACTTTTCCCCGTGCCAAGTCTCCGTGCTTGGACTTTTCCGATCAAGTCTCCATACTTGGACTTTTACCGAATCAGGTCAACCTTGACCTAAGGTTGCACCTACAATCTCCCAAACACCTATTCTTGTCAAACATCAAGAATACAACTCTCTTCTCGTCAAACATCGACATGCAACTCAACTAGGTCAACCTTGACCTAAGGTTGCACCGACAATCTTCCCAAGTCAAACATCAAAATACAACTCGAGTCAAGTCACCTCGAGTCGGGTCAACCAGGTCAACCTTGACCTAAGGTTGCACCAACAAATATGAGATATTGAGCTCATTTGATTTAGTAAGTCTACTTGGAGTTCAAGATTTAGATTGATTAGAGGATGACACGGTCTATGCCTCACATTGATCAATCTAGATGTCTAGGATAGAAGGACGATGTCATATATTGTGAGGAGTCATAATTAGTAGTCACAAGGTGATGTTGGATCTCAACATTCTTATAACTTGGATAGTAATGATGAGTTGCTAGATACCGCTCATTACTTATGCTTCTAAAAGGGTTTAGGAGCATTGTCAACGTTATAAGAACCTATAGGGTCACACACAAAGGGCAATTAGATGGAGATTAGGTTCATTTGATGAACCTAAATGATTAGGTTCATATGATGAACCAAATTGGATTAAGAGTAATCTAAAGTAGGCTAATTGAGTTGGACTCGATTGGGTTCATGTATAAGATAAGTCTAATTTGGACTTAGACTCATTGAATCAATTTAATTCAATGAATAGAGATTCATTAAATTAAAACTGACTTGAACCAATGGTTAAATTAGATCAACCATGGGAGAGAAGTGGTCAAGTTTGACTTGACTTGAGAGGAAGATGAAAGGTCAAGTTTGACTTGACCATTTGCCACCTCATTGGTGAGTTGGCATTAAGTAGACCAATGATGATGCTCCACATCATCATGGTTACTTAAGTAAAGTGCCACCTCATGGGAGTTACCAAGAGTTGTGACTCTTGGTATCCCATGGAGGTTACAAACCACATAAGTGTGGCCGTCCACTTTATTGGATGAAAAGAGTTTCATTTGTGTGAGTAACTCTCATCTTCTTCCTCTCTATTTCTTCTCTCCCTCTCCTCTCCAATACTGATCTCTAAGGTTGCTAGCACATCCTTAGAGGTTATTCTCCATCTCTACTTTGACACTTTCGAGATTCGGCGAACCGAGGACTAGCGGGATTGCGAAGGGCTTCGCATCAAGGGTAAAATTCCTTCTCCTAGTGTATATCTAGGCTTTAGTAAACTCATACTTGAATTTTTGTTTTATTTTACTTCGCACAGATCCGGTGACGGGGGTTTCAGGGTTTCCGCGACGCGAAACAACGGTTTTTGCGGCCTGAAAAACCTAACAGTGGTACCAGAGCCACGTGCGAAGCGTGTACGAGTTTAGTTTTTGTTTTTATGACAAAAATTCAGTTCTGTAACTTTCTGTAATTTTATGATTTTTATGGTTTTTATGGGCAATTTTCTCATAGAAGCGAAGCACAAGTATTTCGACACTTGTAGGCTTCGACTACCGAGAAGATTTTTCTGAAACGGCTAGGTTTCACCCCAAATCTTTTTGGGACAGTGGGCTAAGGCGCTGTAGGATCGCTAAAGAACACTCACGATGGTTAGTTCGCGGGTAGGGGCGCTTCCCCTGGCCCCGCAAGGGGGTTCATTCCGTGATTGCGCCCGAAAATCGCTAAACGGGACCACCGGGAAATTTTACTCGTAAAAATTGTAAAAAATAGTATTAAAATTATAGAAAATTATGGAAATTACATAATTTAGAATTATGTATAATTTGTGATGGTCATGGCCCAAAAAGACCCAATTTGATTGGAATATTTGTGTTGTAATTCATATTACGGCTTGCGCGCCGTCATTTGTGTTGTGTGTGATGTATATTTGATACGCAACCTGCACGTCATGCCTTTCTCCATTTATTCTTGTTGTAAAATTAGTTTAGACTCAAATGTAACTCGAGTTTCAAAATTGTAATGTACAAAATTGGAGCGGTGGAAGGTCCACTCGAGACGGAGTTACGAGGAGGGCGCGAGCAACACAAGGTGGTCAAAGGGAGGAGCTTGAGAAGCTGTTGACCTTAGGTTGACCATCTGATCTTCTCATTGGCTTGAGAAGATCGTAGTAGGGCAATGACTAATCACAAAATATTTAATTAATTGCTTGTGTGTGTGTATATGTGATGCATGCTAGAATAAGTAATTAATTAGCGCCTTAACGATTCGATTCGATCAATCGCGTATATGATACACCTCGACTATTAGATTAGATCTAAATCACGTACATGATGCACCCTAACGATTAGATTAGATCTAAATCACATATATGATACACCTTGTTAATTAGATTAGATCTCAATCGCGTCAACTCAAAATGCCTACCATGCCGTGATACCTACTACTACCTCGATCACATGTTGTTGTTGAATCTGCCAAAGCAGAGCAACACATATTATCTTGGTAGGATACGAAGGGACAATTTTGGTCCCGCCTATCAACGCATGGGTGAGTATAACTCAATTAGATTGAGTAACTAGTTAACTCAATTGGATCGAGTTTAACTATAGGCATTTTCCAATAGTTGGTAGATAGGTCAAAATCACGTTTATATTAACTCTTGGGCGTATTAGCCAAAGCTAACTCAAGCATTAATATAAATGCGGATCTTGATCCTATAAACAAGAGTTGCATAGAGATATAATTGGTAATTAGTTACCTACCGATTATACTAAGTCTTGGGCGATTTAGCCAAAGCTAACTCAAGGCATAGTATGATGTGGATCTTGTCTCACAAAATTATAGCTGATTGGTTTGAATCTAGTAAGTGTGGTTTGACCACATCACTGACTTGATTCTGCAGAAGTTCTATAATTCAGTGGGAGCATCATTTAGTTAAAGGCCTAATTAAATGATAAAAAGGAATATGATATTTACTTTCTGCTTTAATTTCTGTTGTAGATTACCATGACGTCAAATATGAACTCTTTCTCCCTGCATTCCGTCCTTATGAAGGACAAGCTCAACGGAGCTAATTTCCTGGACTGGTATAGAAATATGAGAATAGTTCTCACTCAGGAAAGAAAACTGTACGTCCTAGAGCAGCTCATTCCCGAGGCACCTCCTGCCACTGCCACGCGAGTTGATCGTGATGCATACAAGAAGCATCAAGATGACGCATTAGATGTGTCATGTCTTATGCTCACAACCATGAACTCTGAGCTTCAGAAGCAACATGAGTTGATGACTGCTTATGATATGGTTAAACATCTTCATCAATCAAATCAAGGCAGTGGCAGACCTTTGGAAGAGGACACAGAGGATAGGAAGATCTTAAGAGAAAAATAAGATTTCTACTTCAGGTATACATGTTATAGAAGTCAACCTCTCTATTTCTTCATCGTGGGTATTAGATACCGGATGTGCTTCTCACATTTGTACTAATGTACAAGCGCTGAGAAATAGCAGAGCATTGACGAAGGGCGAGATAGACCTACTAGTAGGCAATGGAGCACGGGTTGTTGCTGTTGCTGTAGAAACTTATTCTCTATCTCTGCCCTCTGGGATTGTACTAGAGTTGGATGATTGTTGTTATATGCCTGCTTTAACTAAGAACATAATTTCAGTTTCTTGTTTGGACAAGAAAAGTTTCTCTTTTATAATAAAGGACAAATGTTGTTCTGTTTATTTAAAAGATATGTTCTATTGTAGCGCACCTCTGATGAACGGACTCTACATTCTAGACATTGAAAGTCCTATCTATAACATAAATACCAAGAGGTTCAAGTCAAATGACATGAACAAAACTTATCCTTGCTAGTGGGAGATTGTTAGTTAGAGCCCTAGAGCTAATCATTTGATGATTGTATTATGGACTTTGTTGGTTGCTACTCGGAAAACCTAGAGGTTCCACTGTACAAAAATTTTGTACAAAGGTCTGAACCTTTTCCTAGCTACCATGTGTTCTTTTAAATTAAATTTTGGATCGCCTGCGGAACTTAACACGTTTGATCCAAAACTTAATCTATTTGTTCTTTTAGGTTTTGACTTGGATCTCCTGCGGAACTTAACATGTTCGACCCAAATCACCTTAAGTTATTAATTCCATTAAATATTAATTTCCATAATTGGTTCCCAGTACTGACGTGGACATGGCCTTCTTGGATATGGGAGCAACCACCACCGACTAGACAAAACCTTTATGGAAAGCTAATATTTAATTTCCTAAAATAACTTTAGGTTGCCAAAAGAATAATCAAATCACAAGGAAAAATAAAACAAAAGAACACATCATGAAAACATATTGAAATACTAGAATCGTAAGCCTCTTGTATTTGGTATTATTTCCAAAATAACTACTATGATGCGGAAAGAAAATGACTAGTTATACCTTTTAGAAAGACCTCTTGATCTTCTAGTATTCCTCTTCTAACCTCGGACGTTGTGTGGGCAATGATCTTCCGAGATGAGAACCACCAAGCACCTTCTTCTTCCTTACAAGTTTCGCCATCAAAACTTCTCCTAGGATGAAGAGGTTCCACCACCACCATGCTCCAAGGGATGCTAGAAAAGAGGCTTCTTTTCTCTCCTTCTTCTCCTTCTTAGATCCGGCCACCAAAGCTATCTCCACCATGAGAAGGTTTCGGCCACACAAAGGAGAGGAGAGGAAAGAAAGGGCCGGCCACACCCAAGGAGAAAAGAGAGGAAAAATAGAATAGAGTCGTTAGCATTGAAGCCTCCTCTACCCCCTCTTTTATAATCCTTGATCTTGGCAAATAAGGAAAATTTAATAAAAACTTCCTTAATTCTTTTTCCATTGAAAAGGAAAATTTATTTAATTAAAATAATTTTATCTTTTCAAATTATAATGGCCGGCCACTCTTCTCCCCAAAACAAGGAGAGTTTTAATTAAAACAAAAATTAAAACTTCCTAATTTGTTTCTAGAAATTTATAAAAATTTCTACAATAATTTTAATCCCTTCATGATTGGTTAATAAAAAGAAATTTTATAAATTAAAATCTTTCTTTTAAACATGTGGATAATTTCCAAAAAGGAAAGTTATCTCTAAAAATTAAAATCTCCTTTCAATTTACAAATAAGGAAAGATATTAAATCTTTTCTTAATCTTTTGTAGAAACTAATAAAAGAGAATTTTTAATTTTTAAACTTTCTTTTAAATCATGAATATAATTAAAAGGAAAGTTTTTACCAAAATTAAAATCAACCTTTTAATCTACAAATAAGGAAAGAGATTTTAACTCTTCTCTTAATCTTTTGTAGAATCTTATAAAAGGAAGGATTTAAATTTTTAAACTCTCTTTTAAATTATATTATCCACATAAGAAACATTTTAAAATTAAAACTCCTTTTTATTTTAATAGGGCCGGCCACATGAATTCACCCATGAACATACCCCTAGCTTGGTCTCCAAGCTAGCTTGGTCGTCCCCTATAGGATGGGTAAGAATGTGGGTATAGTACTCTATAATTAAGAGGCTACGATAGGGACCGAGAGGAGGAATTGGTTTTGGTCTCCCGATGAAATTAAGCATCCCGTGCTCGCCCCGAACACACAACTTAATTTTATCAATAATAATTCATTCCACTAGAGAACTATTATTGAACTACCACACCAATCCCAAATTACATTTTGGGCTCCTTCTTATCATGAGTGTGTTAGTCTCACATGTTTAAGATAACAAATGTCCACTAATTAAGTAAGTTACTGACAACTCACTTAATTAATATCTAGCTCCAAGAGTAGTACCACTCAATTTCATCGTCATGTCGGACTAAGTCCACCTGCAGGGTTTAACATGACAATCCTTTTGAGCTCCTCTTGGGGGCATTCTCAACCTAGTATCTCTAGGACACAGTTTCCTTCTATAATCAACAACACACACTATAAGTGATACCATTTCTCAACTTATCGGGCTTATTGATTCATTGAACTAAATCTCACCCATTGATAAATTAAAGAAATAAATATCAAATATGTGTGCTTGTTATTATATCAGGATTAAGAGCACACACTTCCATAATAACCGAGGTCTTTGTTTCTTTATAAAATCAGTATAAAAGAAACGACCTCAAATGATCCTACTCAATACACTCTAAGTGTACTAGTGTAATTATACAGTCAAGATAAACTGATACCTAATTACACTACGACCTTCTAATGGTTTGTTCCTTTCCATTTTGGTCGTGAGCTACTGTTTATAATTTATAAGGCACTGATAACATCATCTTCTGCATGTGGCACCACATACTATGTTATCTACAGTATAAATTAATTGAACAACTACAACTAAATGTAGACAATTTGACCAAATGTGATTCTTTATTCATAATGAATGTTTACAAAGCTTAGGCTTTCAGTATACACTCAACAATCTCCCACTTATACTAAAAGACTGATCATACATCTGATTCTCAACCCTTCAACATGCCCATCAAAAGCTCTTGCCTTAAGGACCTTAGTGAAAGGATCTATAGGTCATTACCTGATGCAATCTAGGCGGCAACAACTTCTCCTCGTTTATACGATTTCTCGTATTGGGTGGTACTTGCGCTCTATTGTGTTTACTTGCCTTATAGACTTATGGTTTTTTTTAGTTTGCTACTGCACCAACATTATTACAATAAATTGTAATAATCTTTGGACAAACCAGAAATCATATCTAAGTCTATCTTGAGGTTATTGAGTCATTCAGCTTTTATGGCTACCTCAGAGGCTTGCCATATACTAAGCTTCTATGGTGGAGTCCATAAAAACACATATGCTTATCACTTTTCCATAGTTATGACTTTACCTCCTAAAGTAAACACAAAATCCCGAGGTTGACTTATTATTGTCCCTATCCGATTGGAAGTCAAAATCCGTGTAATCCACAGGGACCAAATTAACTGCCTTGTAAGCTAGCATATAATCTCTAGCGCCTCTAAGGTACTCTAATATATGCTGCCAATGTCCTTGTCTAGGGTTACTTTGATATCTGCTAACTATGCCCTTGGCAAAATAGATTTCTGATCTCGTGCATAGCATACATTAGGTTGTCTAACTGCCGAAGCATAAAGAACTGCCTACATGTCCTCAATCTCCTTTGATGTCATCGGAGACATCTCTTTAGATAAAGACACTCCATGCTTAAAAGGTAAGAAACCTGTCGAGGAGTTTTGCATGCTTAAAGCGAGCAAGGATTTTCCGATGTATCAAGCTTGGGATAAGTAAAATATATTTTTTCTTTCGATCCCTTATTACTTTGATCTAAAAAATATATAAATTCTCCCAAGTCCTTTATATCGAATTATTTGGACAATCATACCCTAACTTCTAACAACATTTTGATATTGTTTCCAACTACCAAAAATGTTATCTACGTATGGTACAAGAAATACCACCACGTTTCCATCACACCTTTTGTATACACAAAACTTATCCGTTTACTCAATAAATCCATAGGTCTGAATTACTTTGATAAACCGGATGTTCCAAGACCTTGAAGCTTTGCCTCAGTCCATAGACTGATTGAGCCTACACACAAGATGCTCTTAGCCCTTTGCAATGAACCCTTCTGGTTGCTTTATATGGATGCTTTCATCAAGACTTCCATTAAGGAACGCTGTCTTGACATTCACTTGCCAAATAGATAAAAGAATCCGGATAGACTTAAGCATGGCTACCAGTGAAAAAGTTTCCTTTTTCATCAAGCATTGCTTTGAAAGTTACTACCTTCCTTTCTATCCCTCTTTTCCTATTATTGACCTTTTTACACCCAAAGGCTTTTACACCATTTGGTGGTTCTACAAGCTTCCAGATTTTATTAGAATACATATATTCTAATTCTATTATTCATTACTCTTTGCCAAGATGCTTGCATCTTTATCTTGGAGTACTTTATCATATGACCGGAGATCAGGTTCATGTCCTCCAGGGATCGAATCCAAAACCTCTCCCAAAACATGAACCTATTTAGGTTGCCTAACAACCCTCCCACTACGACAAGACACTTTCTGCAATTGTGTATCATTTGTGATACGTGTTGTAGTTTTCTTGTGGTATCTCATCTTGTACAGTTGGTACTAGGTTAGACATGTCCTTTATTATTTCCTTAAGAACAAATTTACTTATGAGCACGTGGTTCATTATATAGTCCTTTTCTAAAAATCAGTCATTGATGCTAACAATGACCTTCTGATTTTTAAGACTATAAACCTACTTTTGTTTATCTAGGATAACTTACAAACAAGTGAACTCCTATCCAACTTATCATTGTCTCTCTATAACATATGTGCTGGATTTCCTGAATCCGAATATGCTTCAAAATAGGTTTTCACCTATTCAGCAATTCTATATGAGTAGAGAGTTCTAACTTGGAAGGTACTATGTTCACTTTCGTTTTCAAAGTTTATCCTTAAAACAAATTTGGTAATTTTCTGAATAACTCATCATCTATCTAATTATTCTGTAAGAGTCCTTTTCTTTCTACTACACCATTCTGTTAGGGGTGTACCAGATGCAGTTAGTTGGGATTGAAATCCAACTACTGATAAGTGACTCCTAAAATCTCTCAAGAGGTACTTGCCACTACGATCTTCCATAGTGACTTTTTACTTTAACATTTCTCCGCATCAACCTTGTACTCTTTGAACTAATCAAAGTACTTAGTCTTGCGGTACATTAAGTAAATTTATTTGTATCTTGAATAATTGTCTATAAAATAGACAAAATATTCAATACTACCTCTTGTCTGGATAGTCATAGAATCACACAAATCAGAATGAACCGTTTTCAACATATCTTTGACTCCATACCCCTCGGACTTAAAAGCTTCTTGGTTATTCTCCTTCCAAGTAAGACTCCCAGGTTGGAAAGATTTCCACTACTAATGAACCCAAAAGTTCATCAGCTACCAATGAATCCTACTCAAGTATAACCTAGCTTTAGATGCCAAAGATATAATTGGTTCATTTCTAAAGGTTGCTTTCTCTTAAAATTAGAAGATGTGTTACTAATTTCCATTTGTTGCATCGTGGGAGTTATTGGATTATAAATTGTCAACCATCATACCAGAATAGATAACTTCCCTATTTTTCTTGATAACAACTTTGTTATCAAAATAGACACAATATCTATAATAGTTTAGAAATTGAAATCAGGTTCTTTCTAAACTTGGTACGTAAAGACAATTACTTAAAATCCATATTTTATTCTTATCAAAAGATAAACATCTCCCACTGCAACAGCTACCACTTTTACAGTAGTGCCCATGTGGACGGTGATTTACCTTTCATTTAGTTGTCGGGTTTCCTGGAACCCTGCAATGAATTGCAGACATGATTAATGACATCTTGTATCTACACTCCAGGTTCTGGTAGATAACACCACTAGACATGTTTCAACTAATGAATTAAATACACCTAAATTGTTCTTAGTTCTAAGACACCTTAATGTCCAAGTCCTATTTCCAATCATTACAATTAGGACTACTAAGTCTTTTCTATAGTATGACTACTAGGGATTGACAAACATCCTAAGAATCACAAAAATATTTGGTCAAGATCAACTCCTTAAAATCTCCATGAATTTTGTGTATACAAAATCGAAGAGGAGATTTTATTCATTAATTTTATTATCTCGTCAACTTTACTTTATGACGAATAAAATTAATAGTTGATCTGTCTTTGATCAAATATTTGGTCAAAACTCTTGAATTTAAAATAACATTGATTTCTCAAACAATATTATTTAAATTCACCAACACCTCAAACACCGTGAATTTTGCATGCCACGTTAGTGTGGACGTATACAAATTCATCATTTGTAAGAGGAGGGTTTTACCCATTGACTATCTTGTCAATATAACTTTTTGACAAATAAAATTACCTCAAACACCATGAATCTTGTATGCCACGTTAGTGTGGACGTATACAAATTCAAACATTTGTAAGAGGGGTTTATTAATTTTATTATATTGCCAATCTAGTTTTATGACAAATCAATAGTTGGTTTTCCTTTGGTCACACAAGTGATAGTAGTGACTCCGTTGGGGAGGATACTATTAAATGTGTCTAAGTGTATACCATTACTTGACACTAAGTCCATTAATAAGATTATGCCCCTTCCGTTGGGGAAGATCACACGCTCTTAATTAACTTCCTATAGTCATCCAAAATTGGAAGTATGTTCTAGTGATCCACAAACAAGCTCATCCGTTATGGAGGAAGGCACTCAGAGCCAACGCGCAAGCTTGTTTGCATCACTTACAAACCAGTAATGGAGACCATGAGATTTACTTAAAAATCTCTCTCCCACTTAGTTATTTATAAATGAGGAATTTTAACTATGCTAGCCTACTAAATATGTAAACCAACATGCACACACAGCACAATATAAAAGCAATAAATAGAAAATCTAATTTTCAACTATTATGACTTTTATCTCTAGTTGTCCTCCGTGTGTTGTCATCCCAAGCTGCTGCCATATTTGGCCACCGCCACCGGGTCTAGCTGTCGCATCCATCTTGCTCCTAGTTCCGCTGCACCTCTGGTCCTTAGAAGGTTCCACGCTTTGCAAGATTCGATCCGCGACATAAATAGAATTTTATATTTTTGATCCTATATTCCATAAAAGTAATGTACATGTATCTAGATCAAAAATAAAATCCTAATCAAACTAAATACAGCTCCTGCTGTATTTTATAATACAATCATGCACACACATATAAATGCCCTTGACATGTCCAAGGGTCCAATCACACACATAATAACTAAAAGCCATAATAGTTGGATCCTGCATCCACAAAGTTAGCACATCCTACTATTATCCTGCCTAAATTATGTATGACATGTGCATAATTAAACTAATACCAAATACACAGAGGCAAAACCCTAGCTCTGATACCAATTGTTGGTTGCTACTCGGAAAACCTAAAGGTTCCACTGTACAAAAATTTTGTACAAAGGTCTGAACCTTTTCCTAGCTACCATGTGTTCTTTTAAATTAAATTTTGGATCGCTTAGGAACTTAGACGTTTGATCCAAAACTTAATCTATTTGTTCTTTTAGGTTTTGACTTGGATCTCCTCTGGAACTTAACACGTTTGACCTAAATCACCTTAAGTTATTAATTCCATTAAATATTAATTTCCATAATTGGTTCCCATCTTGACGTGGCGAGGCACATGGCCTTCTTGGATATGGGAGCAACCACCACCGACTAGACAAAACCTTTTATGGAAAGCTAATATTTAATTTCCTAAAATAACTTTAGGTTTAGCGAAAGAACAATCAAAATCACAAGGAAAAATAAAACAAAAGAACACATCATTGAAAACATATTGAAATACTAGAATCGGCCTCTTGTATTTGGTATTATTTCAAAATAACTAGTATGATGCGGAAGAAAATGACTAGTTATACCTTTTAGAAAGACCTCTTGATCTTCTACGTATTCCTCTTCTAACCTCGGACGTTGTGTGGGCAATGATCTCCTGAGAACCACCAAGCACACATTCTTCTTCCTTACAAGTTTGCCATCAAAACTTCTCCTAGGATGAAGAGGTTCGGCCACCACCACCATGCTCCAAGGGATGCTAGAAAAGAGGCTTCTTTTCTCTCCTTCTTCTCCTTCTTAGATCCGGCCACCAAAGCTATCTCCACCATGAGAAGGTTTCAGCCACACAAAGGAGAGGAGAGAAAAGAAAGGGTCGGCCACACCCAAGGAGAAAAGAGAGGAAACATAGAATAGAGTCGTTAGCATTGAAGCCTCCTCTTCCCCCTCTTTTATAATCCTTGATCTTGGCAAATAAGGAAAATTTAATAAAAACTTCCTTAATTCTTTTGCCATTGAAAAGGAAAATTTATTTAATTAAAATAATTTTCTCTTTTCAAATTATAATGGCCGGCCACTCTTCTCCCCAAAACAAGGAGAGTTTTAATTAAAACAAAAATTAAAACTTCCTAATTTGAATCTAGAAATTTATAAAAATTTCTCCAATAATTTTAATCCCTTCATGATTGGTTAATAAAAAGAAATTTTATAAATTAAAATCTTTCTCTTAAACATGTGGATAATTTCCAAAAAGGAAAGTTATCTCTAAAAATTAAAATCTCCTTTCAATTTACAAATAAGGAAAGATATTAAATCTTTTCTTAATCTTTTGTAGAAACTAATAAAAGAGAATTTTTAATTTTTAAACTTTCTTTTAAATCATGAATATAATTAAAAGGAAAGTTTTTACCAAAATTAAAATCAATGTTTTAATCTACAAATAAGGAAAGAGATTTTAACTCTTCTCTTAATCTTTTGTAGAATCTTATAAAAGGAAGGATTTAAATTTTTAAACTCTCTTTTAAATTATATTATCCACATAAGAAAAATTTTAAAATTAAAATTCCTTTTTATTTTAATAGTGCCGGCCACCCCATGGCCGGCCCTAGCTTGGTCTCCAAGCTAGCTTGGCCGTCCCCTATAGGATGGGTAAGAAGGTGCGTATAGATGGGTATAATACTCTATAATTAAGAGGCTACGATAGGGACCGAGAGGAGGAATTGGTTTTGGTCTCCCGATGAAATTAAGCATCCCGTGCTCGCCCCGAACACACAACTTAATTTTATCAATAATAATTCATTCCACTAGAGAACTATTATTGAACTCCAATCCCAAATTACATTTTGGGCTCCTTCTTATCATGAGTGTGTTAGTCTCCCTGTGTTTAAGATAACAAATGTCCACTAATTAAGTAAGTTACTGACAACTCACTTAATTAATATCTAGCTCCAAGAGTAGTACCACTCAACTTCATCGTCATGTCGGACTAAGTCCACCTGCAGGGTTTAACATAACAATCCTTTTGAGCTCCTCTTGGGGACATTCTCAACCTATTATCTCTAGGACACAGTTTCCTTCTATAATCAACAACACACACTATAAGTGATATCATTTCTCAACTTATCGGGCTTATTGATTCATTGAACTAAATCTCACCCATTGATAAATTAAAGAAATAAATATCAAATATATGTTCTTGTTATTATATCAGGATTAAGAGCACACACTTCCATAATAACCGAGGTCTTTGTTTCTTTATAAAATCAGTATAAAAGAAACGACCTCAAATGATCCTACTCAATACACTCTAAGTGTAATAGTATAATTATACAGTCAAGATAAACTGATACCTAATTACACTACGACCTTCTAATGGTTTGTTCCTTTCCATTTTGGTCGTGAGCTACTGTTTATAATTTATAAGGCACTGATAGCATCATCTTCTGCATGTGGCACCACATACTATGTTATCTACAGTATAAATTAATTGAACAACTACAACTAAATGTAGACAATTTGACCAAATGTGATTCTTTATTCATAATGAATGTTTACAAAACTTAGGCTTTCAGTATACACTCCAACAGACTTGTTGTATCATATTCTTATATAAATAAAGACATTTGTTTTTTGTTATTATACTTACTTGTATTAGTGCTAAATAAACTAAGTATAATAGCATCCTTGAGTAGAAGGTTCTTACCTATATCAATCGATTGGTTGAATCGATAGTGAGATGATATAGGGAACACTACTCTTAATCATTCCTAGTCGAGTATTAACATTCAGGGACAATGTTAATGCAATAAGACTAGCATGTAGGTCAACTCGATGACTTGATCTCACAAGTCATGGATATAGAGATATCAAGTTGACACATGGGTATGCATTGGAGAATATATACTGAATGACCCGCCATGAGAAAGTATCATGGATCGTTATATGAGTGTCATATACTTTCTCATGTGGCTATTGGTATGACTACTAGTCCTTGGACCGGAAGTCATCATGGATCCCTACATAAGGAGTTATGTACTTTGGTTTCGTCAAACGTCACCCGTAACTGGGTGGACTATAAAGGCGATTACTGGGTATGTAACGAATTATGCAGAGGGATGTGAGTGATGTAGATGGGATCTATCCCTCCTATATGACGGGAGTGACATCGATATTCTTGATAGAGTGAGACCACGAAGTGCATGGCCATGCCCAAATGAGTCAATATGAGATATTGAGCTCATTTGATTTAGTGAGTCTACTTGGAGTTCAAGATTTAGATTGATTAGAGGATGACACGGTCTATGCCTCACATTGATCAATCTAGATGTCTAGGATAGAAGGACAATGTTATATATTGTGAGGAGTCACAATTAGTAGTCACAAGGTGATGTTGGATCTCAACATTCTTATAACTTGGATAGTAATGATGTGTTGCTAGATACCGCTCATTACTTATGCTTCTAAAAGGGTTTAGGAGCATTGCCAACGTTATAAGAACCTATAGGGTTACACACAAAGGGAAATTAGATGGAGATTAGGTTCATTTGATGAACCTAAATGATTAGATTCATATGATGAACCAAATTGGATTAAGAGTAATCCAAAGTAGGCTAATTGAGTTGGACTCAATTGGGTTCATGTATTAGATAAGTCTAATTTTGACTTAGACTCATTGAATCAATTTAATTCAATGAATAGAGATTCATTAAATTAAAATTCACTTGAACCAATGGTTAGATTAGATCAACCATGGGAGAGAAGTGGTCAAGTTTGACTTGACTTGAGAGGAAGATGAAAGGTCAAGTTTGACTTGACCATTTGCCACCTCATTGGTGAGTTGGCATTAAGTGAACCAATGATGATGCTCCACATCATCATGGTTACTTAAGTAAAGTGTCACCTCATGGGAGTTACCAAGAGTTGTGACTCTTGGTATCCCATGGAGGTTACAAACCACATAAGTGTGGCCGACCACTTTATTGGATGAAAAGAGTTTCATTTGTGTGAGTAACTCTCATCTTCTTCCTCTCTAGTTTTCTTCTTGCTCTCCCTCTCCTCCAATACTGATCTCTAAGGTTGCTAGCACATCCTTAGAGGTTATTCTCCATCTCTTTCTTGTGTGGATACACATAGAGAAGTGTCTACTTTGACACTTTCGAGATCCGGTGAACCAATGACTAGCGGGATTGCGAAGGGTTTCGCATCAAGGGTAAAATTCCTTCTCCTAGTGTAGATCTAGGCTTTAGTAAACTCGTACTCAAATTTTTGTTTTATTTTACTTCGCACGGATCCGATAAAGGGGGTTTCGGGGTTTTCGCGACGCGAAAAAGCGATTTTCGCAGCCTGAAAAACCCAACAGTACACTCGTAAAAGACTCGCGAAAATAAGCCGACAAGCACTCCGGGAACTTCTGGGCAATGTCACATGTCCATCTCGTCTCCTCGTCTACTCCATCCGCATAGCCTCCATCCTATCCTGGGGAATGTTCCCCTCGCTTGTAATGTAGGCATCATGAGTCTACCGCCCAGCAATTACAAACCATTATGAAAGGTATAACATTCATAAACAATAAATAGTCAAAGTTGTTGGTACAGCGGGGCCAGCAAGAGGGGAGGGGTGAATTGCCTGCAAATGAAAATACCCTCCTCAAACTTTCAACTCAAAAAATTAGCAACAATAATAAAAGAAATAACATCAATAAAAGAAAAGAAAGAAGACTCAGAGAGTTGACTTGGTTACAACCAAGACGGTTGTTAATCCAAGGCGGTTAAACAGGCGCACTAGAAATAGTCTCCTTCTCTGAGGGTGGAGAAGCCTTTTATACACTAAAAGCTCTTACAAGTTACTTGGAATTGATTCAGAGTTGATTGATTTATTTTCTAACTCCAGGGGCCTTTATATAGCTACTGGAAAACCTATCCTGAGTGTTGAAGGCACCTCCAAGAGGGTTGAGAGCGACTCCAAAGGGTTTGACCGGATAAAGTTTTATCCGGCCCACAAACGGTCATTAGACTAGGTCTGAGGTGCCTCAAATGCTCTTGAAGGCGCCTCAGACAAGTTGAGGCACCTTCAAGGTAATGGAGGTGCCTCCAAGATTACAGTTAGCTCCTTTTGACTACTTTTCTTCTTCCAAAGCTCCGATTGCTTGGGTGATTATGGCCAACCGAAATAGGGCTCACTCGAACCCAATTTTTGACCTTCTCCTCGAGCAGACTTCCGACCCGGCTTCTCGTCCCTTGAACATTGCACACATTCTTCTCATCCACCGGTGTACTCTTCTGCAGCTCTCTCGTCCTTCGGACGCACCAATCCCGTCGGCTCCTTTCCCGTGCCATCCTTCTCGCTAGCTGGGTCTTCCGCTCGACTTCCTACGCTCCTAAGCTCTTGCACACTTAGACACAGGGATCAAACAACAAGCAGAACCTAATCTAACTTCATTGATCACATCAAACAACCACGGGGCCCAATAATCTCCCCATTTTTGATATGCATTAACCCAATTTCAAGTTAGGGAAAAGATAGACAACCAGTAAAAATAGTGATTTATAGAAATTACTAAACTAACAGTTTAAGTATAAAGATTGCAATAATAGAATTTGCAATACTAAGAAAAAGAAATTTTTTAATTTTTAACTCTCCCTAACTTGTTCCTATCTCTTCTCCTTTGATCACAGCAAAAAATTGGGGTCATAACTATCAAGTAGAAGTTTTCTAAAGAAAAGTTCAAGTTTTAAAAGAAATCATTTTCAAAATAGTTTCTAAGGTAAAAATAATTTTGAGAATTTCTTTTGAAAATTTTCTAAGTTAAACTTAGGTAAGATAATTTTTTTAAAAAAAAATTTAAGCAAAAATTTCTAATTTCAGAAGAAATTTTACCTTAGGAAATATTAGTTTAGAATTTTTTCTAAATAAAAATTTTATGCATGAAACATTTTTCTAAGTATAAAAATATTTTTGAAAATATTGTTTAAAAAATGTTTAAAAAACTTTTTAAAGCATTATTTAATTCTAATTTTAATACTTTACCAAAAAGTTAATTAAATATTTTATTTCAATATTTTGGCTTCCAGGTTGTGGTGAGGCACTAGGCCTTCTTGGTTATTGGAGCAACAACCACTTTCTTAGACAAAACCTCATAAAGAAATTTTAATGTTTAATTTTCTCGCTGAAAGCTTTAACCAAAGAAAATTTAATCTAGAAAGGATTTTGGAACTCAGTAAAGGTTCCTTCCTACTAGATTAATCAAGAGCTTAGAGGGTACATAACTTTTGGGAATTTTCCTAAGTTGTCCCTGATGTTTTCTAATGTACCAGTTTAATTTTCTATATAACTTAAGTTTTGATTTTGGAAATTTATCTAAGCATGCATAATCATTTTTCAATTTTTCAATTTTTCAATTTCATTTTTCAATTTCTCATTTTATAATTTTAAATTATCGTATATTTCTAGTGGGCATGCTTTTGCTAAGTTTAACTTCAACTCATTAGTCTCCTTTTCTAATTTAACTAAGTCTTTAGTGAGGACTTTTATGAATTGAAAGGACTGCTTGGGAGTCAGATTATGTACCTCACTTACCTCTATTTCTGATGCTCCCCCTTCATCGCAACTTTCTTTTTCTGATGATCCTCCCCCTTCATCTATACTCATTTCCGAGCTGGTTTCTTCGAAAAGATGGTTGGCCATCAGTGCTAATCCCGAGAATGCTTCGACTTCTGATTCCGAGGATGACGATTCATCCCATGTAGCCTTCAGACGCTTGCACTTCGAGGACGTCGGCTTTTGAGACTTTTCCTTGTCCCTTTTCTTTAGTTTTAGGCAATCATCCTTGATGTGCCCTTCTTCATTGCAGTTGTAGCATCAGACCATCTTTTTGTTGTGTTGCTATTTCCTCAACTGTGATATAAATTTATTAGTTTTAATAAATTTATTTAACTTCCTTACCAATAACGCCGCTTCAATTTCATCGATCGACGCTTCAGAGTCGGGATCTTCCTTTTTGGCTTGTAGGGCTATATTGAGATTTGACTTCTCTACTTGTTTAGGCTTTGCAATTCAAGATTCATGAAATTCAAATGTAGAAAATAAATTTTCTAAACTACTTACCTCAAAGTCCTTAGAGGTGTAGTATGCATCTACTAAGGACGCTCATTCTGGAGACCTTCGGAAGGCGTTGAGCACGTACTGGATCAAGTCTCGGTTTGTTACCGATTCTCCGAGGTTATTTAGCTGAGTTATCAGCTCTTTGATTCTCACTTGGAGTTTCGCTACCTTCTCGCTGTTGTTCATCCGGAGATTCGTCAGTTGAGTCCGGAGGATGTCCCGCCTTGCTTGCTTCGCTTCTGAAGTACCTTCATGGAGCTCCAAGAATTTTTCACAGAGGTCTTTGGCAGAGTCGTAGCTTTCGATCTGACTTATCTCCTGGGGTGGCAGAATGCTGAGCAGATGGAACTCAGCCTTTCCGTTGGCCATGAAATCGGCTTGCTCCTTCTTCGTCCAGTTGTATTATTCCTTGTCTTTGGGGGATGAAAAACCATATTTCAGGATTAGAAGTATATCAAATTCAGTCTTAAAGAATACCTCCATTTTTCGCTTCCATGTAGCGAAGTCTTCGTCGAATTTCGAGGGATGAATGCTTGTTCTAGCCATCGTCTTGATCTTGATGCTTTAGTCGACGATCAGTCCTTCTGAGGCGGTCTTACTTTGATACCACTTGTTGGTGCAGCGAGATCGACAAGAGGGGAGGGGTGAATTGCCTACAAATGAAAATACCCTCCTCAAACTTTCAACTTAAAAATGAGCAACAATAATAAAAGAAATAAAAGCAATAAAAGAAAAGAAAGAAGACTCAGAGAGTTGACTTAGTTACAACCAAGACGGTAGTTAATCCAAGGCGATTGAACAGGCACACTAGAAAAAGTCTCCTTCTCTGAAGGCGGAGAAGCCTTTTACACACTAAAAGCTTTTACAAGTTGCTAGGAATTGATTTAGAGTTGATTGATTTATTTCCTAGCTCCAAGGGCCTTTATATAGCTCCTGGAAAACCTATCCCGAGTGTTGAAGGCGCCTCCAAGAGGGTTGAGGGTGCCTCCAAGGGGTTTGACCGAATAAAGTTTTATCCAGTTTACAACAGTCATTAGACTGGGTCTGAGGCACCTCAAATGCTCTTGAAGGTGCCTCGGACAAGTTGAGGCGCCTTCAAGGTAATGGAGGCGCCTTCAAGACTACAGTCAGCTCCTTTTGACTCCTTTTTTTTCTTCCGAAGCTCCGATTGCTTGGGTGATTACGGCCAATCAAAATAGGGCTCACCCGAACCCAATTTTCACCCTTCTCCTCGAGTAGGTTTCCGACCTAGCTTCTCGTCCCTCGAATGCCGCACATGTTCTTCTCATCCACCGGTGCACTCTTCCGCAGCTCTCTCGTCCTTCCGACGCACCAAGCCCGTCGACTCCTTTCCTGTGCCGTCCTTCTCGCTAGCTGCGTCTTTCGCTCGACTTCCTGCGCTCCTAAGCTCCTGAACACTTAGACACAAGGATCAAATAACAAGCAAGACCTAACCTAACTTGGTTGATCACATCAAAACAACCACGGGGCCCAATAGAAGCAGTATCTATATTAAAATACAAACTCAACTACTAGTACAGAGAAAGAAATAACAATGATATATGTATAAGAACTTACTTAGCTAACTAGTGTGAATATGATACACTGTGGTAACCCCAATTTGAGCCAGTCAGACAGTCTGTACTCATGACCCTATAGTTACCTTCTAGGAGAACATGCAATCATAAGGTCAAGGCCAACATAAGTTACAGTATCCGTCATAAATTACAGTATCAGTCACATTTGGAAGGACTCTCCTCGGAGCTCATCCCGGGGCACCAACCTGTACTGTCACCACATATGTTCATATACATCCAGTTAACCTATTAAGAAAACATACCCTTCTCCTAACTTCTTTTATTGTACTTAAATACAAAGAACTACAAGATGTAAGAAAATAAGGAAAAATAATAGATGGTTCCAATTGTAAAAGAACTAAACTCCATTGGTAGAAGCTAACATAACAATGCCATTGATACTAAAAGAAATTCCTACTGTAAAAGAACTAAACTCCAATAGTAGAAGCTAACATAATGTCACAATTGATACTGAAAGAAATTCCTACTGTAATAGAACCCATCACTAGTAATAGAAGCTAGCATAGCATTCCGATTGATACCAAAGGAAATAAAAGTGAAGCAGATAATTCTATCAATACTAGTAACCATTCATCAATAATAGGAGTTAACATAACATTCCAATTGATATCAAAGGAAATATAGGTGAAGCAATTAATTCTACCAGTATTAGAAACCATTCATCCAGTATAGGAAACCTTTCATCAATAATAGGAGTTACTATAACATGCTAGTAGAAATAGGAACCAAATCATCATTTATAAAACCTAACCTAGCATTCAAATGGATCACATTTAACTGTACTATTTTATAGCACCTGAGCCACTCACCCCTTGCACATCCTACCTCATACATTAGTTCAATAAAGCCAACCATCATCTTAAACAAGCCTAGAAAACCTCACCTATCGTCTAATCCATACCTTCTGAATCTCATACCCACATAATCGGAGTGTACTTGCCTTTCTCCTTCAATGCCTTTGTCGGAAATGGCCTGCACCGTGAGTCGCTTGGCCGGAGCACGGAAACGGTGGATCGTCGCTCCGTCGCGCTGGCGAAGATGGTGAGACAAAGGCGGCGATTGCTTCAGAGAGTAGTGAATGAGGAGGAGAGGAATGAATCGGCCTAGTGACCAAGTACTTTATACTTGGGTTTTATTTGCATCAACTTAGGTTAATTAAGATTAATCCCCTCCTAACTTAAATAAGGTATTTCCCTTATGATTCCATTAAGTTCCATACTTCTATCCTATTGTAATGTGTTGCACCAATTTATTTTAAAATCCAGGTAGAAAATTTCTTCAATTTCATAGAAATTATATAAATTTAATCCCTTAGTTAGCGCTTGCGTGTCCCTAGAAAATTTCACCAATAGATCCCTTAATTACGCTCGTGAGACCTTACAATAATGACCATAGTTGAAGCAAATCTGATAGTGTCCTCAACTTTGGCCTTTGAAACCTCCTTTCTGATTTTGATGACCATGTTGGGGAGGAGGCTGATTATTTTGATAAGGTTATGGTTTTTAAAGTACCTAAAAGGAACTCAAAATGTAAGACTGTAGTATCCAAGAACAAGTAATTTTAACTTAGTAGGGTTTATTGATCAGACTATGTTAGATGAAAATTAGATAGAATATGTAACAACCCAATTTTTCCTATTTCGAGTTCTAAATATCCATAAAAATATTTGGAAATACTTTTAAAATATTCTAGAGATTTTTAAAAATTTTTAGAGTATTTTTATGTAATTTTTGGAGGTCGTTTGGTATTTTTACAAAACGAAGGAAGTTTTGACAAAAAAATTATCAAAACCGAGATTCGAACCGTGGACCTCGGACCTGAACCGAGCCTTAACCGAATCCAGCTAACCAACTGCTCCGCAAACGGTTTGTTAAAAAATATGGAGCGAAATATATATAAGCAGTAGGTTGGAACAATTAAAATAAATCGAAATAAAAAGGGCGCGGTTAAGGGATTGAAGCCGAGACCCTTTGATTCGGTTAAAAGTCGGCTGACCAACTGGGCTAGTGGTCGGTGCTAATTGGATAGGCAGTGACAAATATATAAGCTATAGTTTATAATAAAAACCCTAGTTATAAAGGGATTAGGTTTTCCCTTTCTCCCGAGCCGAAAACCTTTTCTCCTCTTTCTCACACGCGACGCCGCGCGATCCCTCTCCTCTCGCAGCAGAAACGCCGCGCGATCCTTCTCCTCTCGCGATGGAAACGAAGAAGCAGACTTAGGGCTTCACTCTGGCGGTCGACGAGCTCCCTCCTCCGCGGGTTCTTCACATATTCGAGCTTCTCTCGGCAAGGTGAGCGCACGAGCACAAGAAGGGGTCGAGATCTTCATCCCTCCAAACCCTAGCAGCCCTTCCTTCGGTTGTAAGTCCAAGAACAGTATGTAAGTACTACTCACCTGCGATAGGATAGTTCCGGTTACCTAATCCTTTTATTTTTGAATTTTCTGTGAAGTTTGTTGCTTGTGAGGTTTGCTGCCATGAACTAGGTTTTCGGATTCTTGTCTCGTTGTTTTGGAACATGCTGTACAGAAATTTGAGATTTCTAAGAGTTTTTGAATCTTTCTTTTGTTTTTGGAAGGCTGTATAGAATCAGGTTTGTTGCTTAGGGTTCTGCCGTGAGTCCCAAAAGGGATTGATACGAGAATCTTTTTAGTTGTTTTGTTTAGTCTTGCAAATACCAGGTTTCTAGGGCAGATTTATGAAGTGGGAATGTGAGTTTAGAGGTACTCTTGTCTCTTTTAGTTTCGGATCTTTCCAGAATAGATTTGAGTCATTTAGGATGGCTATACTTTGTGCTTGACCTCTAGTGTTGGCAACTTGTATCAAATTTGTGTTAGTTCCAATCATACCTTCAACTATGTTCGTATGTTTCACCTGCCAAACCTTTGAGACGAACCTGCTGGCTGAATCTTATGAAGATTTAAGCTTAGATTGGTAGTGTTTTGCTACTTCTAATGTTTCCGTGGATATTGAACAGAATTAGAATAGGGAAGGCTTAGATTTTGATGCAATTACTCCTCTTCATGGTGCTAAGTGTTCTAGATTTGTATGTTAGTTGTAGCTTAGGTTAAGTTTAAAGAATTCAGATTTGCTCCTATGTTTTAATTATCTTAGTACCTTGGTTTAGTTTATATACTATGCATGGTTTCGGATTCTTGGAAGCTTGAAGGGATTTAGGCTTGTTTCCTTGTTAAGATATCATGTTTTAGTTTTATATAATTGACGCATATTTACAACCATGTTAATGCTCAAAGTAAGTGATAGACTTGGCATAATTCGAACATGATAAGAGGAGGTTTATATTCTGTTTTAAAGAGTTATGTATGTGAATGTTGCATTACAATTTGGGTTATGTCTCTAGTTGTTTTCCCTTGGAAGATTAGAAGCTTATTCATGTTTAACTCAACCTCCAAAGCATACAGTTAGTTAATATGCATGTATGTGTTCCTTTGATACACATGTTTAACTCAACCTCCAAAGCATACAGTTAGTTAATATGCAGATTTAAGTAGGATTTTGTTAAGTTAATATGCAGATTTAAGTTTCTTTGATACATATGCATGTATATGTTCCTTTGCTTTTAATAGCTCTTTAAGTTGAAGCATACAGTTTGTTTTCTTTACTATTTTAATAAGATGAATAGCTATGTATTTTAGTGGAATAATTATGTGCCCTATTAAATCTTTTGAGGATTATGGGTAACTACAAGTAAGAAAAAGACCAAGGTCTAGTTAGAAAAGATAACAAGTAAATTAAAGTAAGAGGCTAGTACCCGACTTCCGAGGTTGTCGTTAAACAAATCCAGGTGACCAATTCCGAGGTCTTGGCCCTGGTAAGACCGAGGTCTTTATCCTCATAGAACTGGAGGCTCGCTACCCCAGTCACTATTAGAGAGTGCGCATAAGATGGTACTAAGGCTGGGCCCAAGAAAGAGAAGAAGAAAGTTAAGAATTAATTTCAAGTATAAAGCTATAAGTAAATGAAACAAGTATCACCTATGTTTAGAACTAGCTAAGATTAGTTCTTTTAATTCTAAGCATACCGTATTAGTTTTCATTTGCTTTCCTTATGAGTTTATTGAGCATGATTAGCTTTATTTCTAGCATGCAGTTTTATGCTTGTATATCATGAGTATGCAGATTTATTATTATATCATGAGTATGCAGATTTATTCTTATATCATGAGTATGCAGATTATTTTAGTGCTTTGCTATAGATGAGCATGTGTAGCTTTTCTTTTTAGCACTTCAGTTTTAGCATCCTTTGCATCGTATGCATTTTCGAGTTTTTGTGAGATAGATTAGTACTTACTAAGCATTTCGCTTATAGATTTATTTTTCCTCCTACCGCAGATAAAGGTAAAGGGAAGCTATAGTCAGAAGGAAGGCGGCAAGGAGATGTGTGGTGGATGTGCGATGCCTGGACTATGAAAGCCTTGGGACTAGAAAGGAGTTTCTTTTAGTTTTATTTTCCTTTTGTTATGTTAGAAGTATTCGGGATGGTATATGTTATTTTGATGTTATTAGGACATAGTAGATGAATTGTGATCTTGTGTGATGAATTCTGGTATAGTTCTCTTTTGTTCTGGATTATTTACTGCGTGAGTTGTTTGATATATGTTCCAACCACCTGTGGCTGTGTATACTATATATGTATTGATGTTTATGGGCACCCGTATAGGGGAGATTCTGTCGAAATTTTTCGGTAGGGATTCCTCGTGGTTTCGATCACACCAGTTAAGTAGAGTTAATAGTTAAGTAACGGTCATCCTTAGAGAGTAGTATAGTATAGTAAGAAGGGTGGTCGTTACAGTTGGTATCAGAGCAGTTCCCATTCTCCAGCATCACACACATCAGCATCATTCTTGCCGTCTTGAAGTAAGAAAGTATTTAAGTTCTTTCTTTATTGCTTTCCTTTATTATTATTTGCACTATAGAGTAATTGTTTATAAGTGCTTAAGTCATATAAGAGTTTTTTTTTGCAGTTTTTCTTTATTCATACATATGTTTGTTTGGAAAGGATAGAGAAGATATCAAGCATTTTTCCTTGCATAATTAGATGGCAAGAAGAGAACACCCCCGTAATGAGGAACCAGCTTAGGAGAACGAAGTGCCCAGAGCAACTGAGCCTAATCTCTATGAAGTTGTTGCTCAACTCCAGAAACAGGTAGCAGAGCAGCAACAAGTGATTGCCAATCTGATGGCAAATCAGTAACTAGTTCCTCCCACTCCTCCAACAGTAACTGTGGAGACTCCAGGGGTAACCGAGGTTCCAGCAGCTACCCTAGGAATCGTCACAGCACCTCAGAGACAAGAAGCATACCTGATATAGTGGCTGAAGCTGAAGCCAGAAAGTTTCTTAGGCACTACTGAGCCATGGGATGCCCAAGCTTGGTTTAAGATACTAGAGAGCACCATGGAGCTTCTTGACTGGCCAGAAGTCGAGAAGGTCAAGTGTGCCTCTTTCTGCCTATCTGGAGATGCTCGTATGTAGTGGGAGAGAGTTAAAAGTAAGAGAGCAGTTAACCAGATGAGCTGGGTTGACTTCGAGATAGAGTTTTACGAAGAGTTCTTCCGCCAACGGATCACCAATAAATATTATGAGGAGTTTATAGAATTTAGACTAGGTGACCTAACCAGTGGAAGAAGCGGTCAAAAGATTTAACAGACTAGCTCGTCTTTGCCAAGAGTTAGTAAGTACAGAGAAAGAACGAATCAGACTGATGCTCCGAAGGCTTAGACCAGAAATAATACTTAATGTGAGTAATGAAACTCACCGACCACAGATTGATGAAGAGCTGGTCAGCAGGGTATTAGTGAGCACTATCTGAACAACATCAAGACACAACAAACGCAACACAAGTCAGTCAAGATCGAAGACAAGACAGTGGGGAAACAGGAACCCCAGTCAAGTAATCAGAACAGGAAGGACAAAGATAACAAGAAAGACCCAAGCAGGAAGACGTTCGGGTAGTCTGTTAATATCCAGAGGTATTTCTAGAAGAGCTACCTGGACTAACGCCAGCCCAATTTCAAAAGCTCTGTACCAAATTTCTCTAGCAGAGCTAAAAGAGTTACAAGAATAATTTCAGGAGCTACTTGACAAGGGTTTCATCCGCCCTAGTCATTCACCCCGGGGAGCTCTAGAGTTGTTCGTTAAGAAGAAAGACGGATCCATGCTAATGTGCATAGATTTTAGAGCGTTGAGCAAAGTAGCAGTCAAGAACAAGTACCCCCTTCCCAGGATCGATGACCTATTTGATCAATTGAGAGGGGCAGCAGTGTTCTCCAAGATAGACCTGTGCTCTGGGTACCATCAGTTGAAAGTGAAGGAAAGTGATATACCCAGAACAACTTTCAGGACCAGATATGGACACTATAAGTTCGTAGTCATGCCTTTTGGTGTGACTAATGCACCAGCGGTCTTCATAGACTTAATGAGCAGAGTGTTCAGAGTATACCTTGACAAATTTGTCATCGTGTTCATCGACGACATTCTAGTCTATTCAAGAATCTCAGAGGAGCATGACACGCACTTGAGGATAGTATTGCAGACCCTTCAGCAAAAGCAACTGTATACTAAATTCTCAAAGTACGAGTTCTAGTTAGATCAAGTAGCATTTCTAGGTCACATAATTTCTAAATAAGGTTTCCAAGTAGATCCAGCCAAAATAGAAGCGGTCAACAACTGGAGCAGACCCAAGAATGTCAGGGAGATCAGAAACTTCCTTGGTTTAGCTGAGTACTACAGGAAATTCATGGAGGATTTTTCCAGGATAGCTTCTCCACTAACGGCCTTAACCAGGAAGAATAAGAAGTTTGAATGGTCAGACAAATGTGAGCAGAATTTTCCAAGAGCTAAAGAAGAGACTGACCAGTGCTCCCATTCTGACAGTCCCAGGAAGTGACAGGAGTTTTTGACATCTACAGTGATGCCTCCAAGATGGGTCTAGGAGCTATTCTCATGCAAGAAGTAAAAGTGATAGTTTATGCTTCCAGACAACTCAAAAATTATGAGAAGAATTACCCCACTCATGATCTTGAACTGGCAGCTATGGTCTTTGCACTGAAACTCTGGCGACATTACTTGTATGAAGTCCAGTGTAGAATCTTTACAGACCATCAGTGTTTAAAGTATTTCTTTACCCAAAAGGACTTAAACATGAGACAGCATAGGTGGCTGGAGTTGGTCAAAGACTATGACTGTGAAATCCTCTACCACCCAGGCAAAGCTAACAAAGTGGCAGATGCACCAAGTAGAAAATCCAGTGCATCCCTGATGTCTTTGTCATCATTAGCCCTTCCACTGCAGAAGGAGTTGACAGATTTTGGAATGGAAATTATTTATGGGCAACGCTCTGCATTGACATTAGAGGCAACCCTGCTTGAGGATATACAGAGAAAGCAAAGTGAAGATCCAGATATCCAAAAGATCAAGCAAGGGATACAAGAAAAAGGAAAATTCAGAGTTTCGAGTATCAGATAGTGGAATCCTCTACCAGGAGAACCACCCTTGTGTCCCCAATGACGAAGAGTTGAGAAAGAAGATTTTAGAAGAAGCCCATAGTACTCCTTACTCCATGCATCCTGGTTCCACCAAGATGTACCAAGACTTGAAACAAAGGTTCTAGTGGTTTGGACTCAAAAGAGATGTTGCTAAATATGTCAGTACCTGCCTGACATGCCAGAGAGTCAAAGCAGAACACCAGAGACCAAGAGGAATGTTACAACCTCTCCCAATACCAGAGTGAAAGTGGGAAGACATATCCATGGACTTTATAACAGGTCTTCCAAGAACTACAAACGGATATGACGCAATATGGGTAGTAGTGGACAGATTGACTAAGTCTGCTCATTTTTTAGCCATTAAGGTGTCCCACTCTATAGAGCAGTTGGCGCAACTATACGTTAAGGAGGTGATCAGACAGAGGATTGAGACTGCCCAGAGTAGACAGAAGAGTTATGTTGACACACGCCGTAGGCCACTTGAATTCCAAGTAGGGGATTCAGTCTTTCTCAAGGTTGCTCCTATGAAAGGAGTGATGAGATTTGGCAAGAATGGCAAATTAAGCCCTCGTTATGTAGGACCTTCCTGATCACAGAAAGAATTGGGAAAGTAGCTTACAAACTGGATTTACCACAGGATATGTCGGCAATACATAACGTATTTCATGTCTCTATGCTAAAGAAGTGTATTCACTGTTGGTTGCTACTCGGAAAACCTAGAGGTTCCACTGTACAAAAATTTTGTACAAAGGTCTGAACCTTTTCCTAGCTACCATGTGTTCTTTTAAATTAAATTTTGGATCGCCTGCGGAACTTAACACGTTTGATCCAAAACTTAATCTATTCGTTCATTTAGGTTTTGACTTGGGTCTCACTACAACAAAAACTGCAAACGACAACGGATATTATCCGTTGTCGTAGGGTTAAAAAATCGTTGTAACTGAGGGTGTTGTAGAATGTATTTTCCTACGACAACGGTTTTGAATTCGTTGTCTTTGTAGACATTTGACAATGGTTTTTATCCGTTGTTGTTTATATGCCCAAAATTTGGCTACGAAGGATACGACAACGTTTTAAAACCATTGTAGTAGATAATTTTAACAACAAAAATAAACCGTTGTGGTAGACATTTTTTACAATAGATATAAACTGTTGTGGTAGATAATATTTGACACATTTATTTTTTTTTACAACAGTTTTAATATATTTTACAACGGATAAAACCGTTGTCTTTTATCACTTTTTACAAAAAAAATTTGTTGTGGTTTACCTAATTTTTACAACATTTTTAACTGTTGTCTTTAATGTTCATTAATACCAAACAACCAATCTTATTTTACTATAAGCAAACCACCAATGCAAAACTAAATATTTACTACATTAAATCCAAAATAAACATCTGTATATAATTCATCTTGTAGCCACATATACAAAAATATACAAAATGAGTTGTTACTCATCAAAATATACATGTTTTCCATTACTCTCCATATACATTAAATCACATGTTTTCCATTTGCTGTTCTCCATATGGCTTTTAATTTACAAATTAGCAAGGCAAGCTACATCCTAACAAAGCTCACTTCTTGCATCAAAAAAACTCAAGCCTCACGAATTGCCCGACCTGCAAGAGAAAATTTAACAAAACTTATCAAATTCTAGAATTCCAAAAGGAGAATGTAATTAACCAATCTATAGTGCATAGAAGGCAAAAACAAACCAAATGAAGGAAACAAAAAGAGGTGTTTATTAGAGAATAACAGTACATGGAATCTACTAGGAGCAGTGATACCAAGCTTAGCATAGTTTATTAAATAATTAGCACTACATGCAGCTAACATTATTTAAGTGAACTATCATCCAAGATCAATAGAATCCATGCAAAGCACATTACATCCATTAACATCTTGAAACAAAATATTCATGCAATTTTCTGTGCCATTTTCCAGACTGCATTACCTTTGAGACCTGGTAGGCATAATATGCTTTTCCATTTTGCAAGTAACAAGTTGCCAGGAGCTGCAAATTGACATAAGGAGAGTACAAACAAGAAAAAATAATAAATTATAGGAGGAAAAACAAGATTAAGTCATGGCATATAGACGAAAATCATAAGGAGAGTACAAACAAGAAATTTGTAGAGCAACTCATAAGATACAAAAAGGTCATCATCTAACAATTCACAAGGAGATAACTTCCACATTGTCAGTCCTTGCATAATTCGAAAAAACTAAATAAGTTACTCACACAACCCAGCCATTATTAATTTTGGACCACAAAGAGAGGCAATAAATAAGGGAAATGTCAGCTAATTCTGCTCATGGTAGAAATGCAAGAATGAAGTATTGAGCAAAGGAGATAGCTAGCTATGAACAAACAAATTATTAGCACTAAGGAATCAAAATCAATAAGTCATGGAGTCACAAACAAAGTGTTCAACCATCTTTTGAAGTCTAGTAATTTATACCTAGTAATGAATATAGTCTAGTACGCAATTCGCCCATTCGGATCGCACTTCATCAATTTCTTCGTTGGAGTAAATTGTTTTCATGAACTGTTAACAAACCCAGATTATATTAGTAAAAAAAATCAGTAATGAAGAAGCAAAGTCAAATAAAAGAAATTATTTGAGAAAATTGAGAATATGTCAAATATTACCATTGACAACTACTCACATTAAAATCCAAATTCAAAAGAAAAAAAACTACATCAAAGAAAAAAGGGAGAAAAAAACAAAACGAAATTGTCCCTTCTTATTCCCCTTCACTCTGAATCCGAGTTCATACTCTCCATTCCCTTCAACCCTCTTCGCCTCTTCTTCTTCTGTTCAAAACCAATAAATAGATACTAAATAAATGTTTCTCAATAGAAAATATAATACCGATGTAATTGCTAGAATAGATATAGATATTTCAAGGTGATCAAGAGGGGAAAAATGAACAATAATTAGAGAGCGAGCCACTACACAAATGGAACATAACATACGTGGACCCGCTCGAAAGGGCCAACAAAGACATGCTGCATTAAAGACATGCAACAATGAAGGAAAACCAAGGAATATTGTCAAAATTAATAATAGAAGAAAATGATCGAATACTATCATGCAACACAGCAGCAGTGAAAGCAATCAAAAAAGGTAGAAAATGTTAAAAATTAAGATGAAACAAATATCAGAGCATGAGATTTAGAAGAATGGAAGCAAGTGGACAGAAATGGATACCTTCCTTGTGCATGTCTTCTCCCTCACTTCATACCTTGCCCTTGTCAAATCTGTTAGCCACATACCTGGATAACAGTACTGGGATCCAAATTCACAACAATTAGGAAAATAAAGTTTGAATTTTGAGAAGAAAATGAGCAACAAGTTGTGATTTTGCTGAATCCAAAGAATGGAAGAATGTGGAAGTAGTGTGACCAACACTTACCTGATAGTCCAAAGAAGAGGGCAACATCACCATCTTTGCACATATTGTTGCTAGAGTGCAGGAAGAGAATGTTTCTTTTAGGCATTAGATAGTGCATCACACCAAACAAACCTTCTTCATCTCCCCGGCATACTGTGTGTCAAGGATGACCATTTCTTTCCTATCAAGATTAAGATCAATGCTGGTGGAGGTAGTCATGTAGTGTGTGTATCGATTACATGGAAACTAGCCAGCATTGTAAATTGTGAAGCAAAAGAGATCCGTTTCAGCCCAAGGCAATAGTGCATTACGTATTCTAGTTGTAAATCGGACCAGAATTTCAATAACAACAGTAACAACAACAATGGCAAGTCTTGTATAACCAGTAAACCTCTTTGGGTGGATCAAAACTTCATCAAGAAAAAAAAAAAGAGGAAAGGAAAGATATTTAGAAATTTAGTAGAAGGAAAAAAGGATTTCTTAGAGAAAAAACATTCCAATGTAATGGCATCATTTGGCTCAAATATACCAACATGATCTGCATATAGAAAGTTTCCAAACTGATGTAGATCCAATTACTGATAATTTCAACAACTGATATATAAAAATTAGCATGGAAGAAAGAAATGCAATCATTAGCAAATCTTACAGAAAAGCATAGAAACAGGGATGATGCTTCTGCCACTATCTAGCAAGTAGCACCTAAATTCGGAAAAAAATGAATAATGGACAAGTTCAGTTGCATGTCGCATTCGATCAAATGTGATGTTTCCACTTTATTGACAATTCTATGAAAACTAAAATAGAATGGAGCTCGACAACACTATACATATAAATATAAAGATCAAAGTTTCTGAATGGATAAGTGTGAGAGGGTGAAGTGTAACGAAATTTCAAGATTTTGCAGGCAAATCTTGCTGATATGCTAGAGAAATGAATTTACCTTGTTGGAAGATGAGCTTTACATGAAAATGTAGTTCTAGCATCTCTAAGCAATTTCCACCACCTTCGAAGAAGACAGTGGAATAAGGTAGTCTATCTCTGTTTTAAATCCCATGCTCAAAATGCATAGTTTGAAATGCTATAGATGCCTCAATGAAACACTCCATATGACTAGGAACTCGGTGATTGAAAGGTTTCAATTGGTAATCTTCACAAATAAAAATAATTTGGGTTTTTCTTCCAATTCTTCAGGCGTAGGACGGATGCACCTGCGATCCTTCCAATTATTTCTTACAAAAGAGAGTTTTTCTTCTTCTAATTTACATGTTTTCCCTTGGCATTAAGGAGAGAAAGAGGAGCTAGTTATCTCACTAACACTAATATATGCATATGTATGATCCAGCCTGCTACTAACACAACTATGATTCACTACTAGAGATCAACAGAACCAACGCAAAGATGACTTATCTGGATAACTGTCGAACTGTAGAATTGAAGAACATCTTTAGCATTCTTATTAGTAGTATTTTTCACTTACATGTTGTGCATGAACAGGGAATGATAGGCCCTTGCAGAGACAATTTGAACTTTGATTCGATGCTCGGGATCCCAGTTGAGGAATTGGTCATTCACAAATACCTTGTATCATTCAGATGGCATATTAGGATCTATGAGGAATTACATCAAACACTTGATGTGCATATGTACCTTATTAGGATCTATGAGGAATTACATCAAACACTTGATGTGTATATGTACCTTATCCAAAGAGTTGAGTTAATCGACAGCCCTCTCCCTGTGCACTAGGAAGGTGTGCTCATCCATCTCTATGTTCGGTGAGCCTCTGCATGAATAGTGAACATACATTTTGAGAAGGAACCATCAATGGAAGGATCATGAATTAGTTGTGTGGACTTACTTTCCCCACCAAAGCTCATTGGCAGTGGTTTCATCCTTGACAACGCGCTTGTCCCTCGGCGAACAACCAGTCTTCACGCCGGACAAGGTAGCCAAGGCTCCGGTCGATGTTATGAATGATCCATATTCATGTTTTATGGCTTGCTCGTAGAGTTCTACAAGGAATTCATGATTCTTTCAATGAGAATGAAATGTGATGATTTGAGTGATGAAGAGGAGATGAGAGCAGATATCGGCCGGGGAGAGGTTGTAGAGGACATGGGTAAACTTGAGGGCGCTGTCGCTGACGCTGATGGTCGGCGTCAAGTAGTGGTGGTGCTCGGCGCCGACCTCTTCTTCTACAGGGAGTGCAGTTCGTCGATGGTCTTCGCCTTCACCGGTGGCGCGCTGTCGTCATGGCAGATCCCGTTCTCTGGTTTCTCCCTCCCGTGCGTCTGGATCTTCGGCAGCCCATTGGAGAACGCCTCCGCTCACCAGGAAACGAGAAGGAGCACAACGTCGTATGAGGAGAGGGAAAGATAAATGGCTTAGGTTTGGGAACGTCAAAACACAGCGCCGAAAAGAAAACAGCGAGGGAAAGGAAAAAATCGAAGGGGGGAAATAACCAAATTCAATTACAACGGTTTTTTCAAAACTGTTGTCGTAGCCGCTAAAAATGCGGATAAAGACAACGGTTTATAAAACCGTTGTAAAAAGTGTTGTCGTTTTAAAAAAAATCGCTCAATGACAACAGTTTTACCAAAACCGTTGTCTTTTATATTTAATGGGGAGTTCAAAGACAACGGTTTTGGCAAAAACCGTTGTCTTTGAGCAAATACGCAACGCTTTCTCTTAAAACCATTGTCGTAGGGGTGTTGTCATTTGCAGTTTTTGTTGTAGTGTCTCCTGTGGAACTTAACACGTTCGACCCAAATCACCTTAAGTTATTAATTCCATTAAATATTAATTTCCATAATTGGTTCCAGTACTGACGTGGCGAGGCACATGGCCTTCTTGGATATGGGAACAACCACCACCGACTAGACAAAACCTTTTATAGAAAGCTAATATTTAATTTCCTAAAATAACTTTAGGTTAACCGAAAAGAACAATCAAATCACAAGGAAAAATAAAATAAAAGAACACAACATCGAAAAATATATTCGAAATACTAGAATCGTAAGCCTCTTGTATTTGGTATTATTTCTATAAATAACTAGTATGATGCGGAAAAGGAAAAACTACTAGTTATACCTTCTAGAAAGACCTCTTGATCTTCTACCGTATTCCTCTTCTAACCTCGGACGTTGTGTGGGCAACGATCTTCCAAGATGAGAAACCACCAACTACCTTCTTCTCCTCCTAGCTAGGTTCGGCCAACAATAAGGAAGCTTCACCAAGGAAGAAGATCAAAACACCAACCAAGCTCCAAGAGATGCTAGCTTTCTCTCCTTCTTCTTCTTCTTCTCCAAGTAGTATTCGGCCACCACAAGAGCTCCAAGGGGAGAGAGAGGTTCGGCCACCACAAGAGGAAGAGAGGGAGAGGATGATGGCCGGCCACACCAAGGAACAAAAGAGGGAGAAAAATAATAGAGGTTGTGTCTCATGAAGGCACCCTCACTCCTTCTTTTATATTCCTTGGCCTAGGCAAATTAGGAAATTTAATTACAATAAAATTTTCTTAATTTTCTTGACATGATTTAATTGAGAAAAATAAAATAACATTTCCCCAATTAAACTATAATGGCCGGCCACCACATGGAGAAAATAAATTAGACAAGTTTTAATCAACAAATTAAAACTTCCTAATTTGTTTCCGGAAATTTTAAAATTAAAATTTCTCTTCAAAAATCTCTTCATGGTTGATAAAAAGAAATTTCCATAATTTTAATTTTACAACATGTGAATAATTTTTAAAGAGAAAATAAAATATCTCACCAATCTACAAATAAGGAAAGAGATCTAATCTCTTTCTTTAATCTTTTGTAGATCTTTTACAAGAGAGATATTTTAATTTTACTTCTCTTTAATAAATTATATCTTCCACATAATAAAAATTAAAATTAAAATTCCTTTTTAATTTAATTTGGCCGGCCCCTCTAGCTTGGTTCCCAAGCTAGCTTGGCCGACCCCTATTAGGTGGGTATAGAAAGTGGGTACAGGTGGGTATAGTACTCTATAAATAAGAGGCTACGATAGGGACCGAGAGGAGGAATTGGTTTTGGTCTCCCGATAAAATTAAGCATCCCGTGTTCGCCCCGAACACATAACTTAATTTTATCAATAATAATTCATTCCACTAGAGAACTATTATTGAACTACCGCACCAATCCTAAATTACATTTTTGGGATCCTTCTTATTATGAGTGTGTTAGTCTCCCTGTGTTTAAGATATCGAATGTCCACTAATTAAGTGAGTTACTGACAACTCAATTAATTAATATCTTAGTCTAAGAGTAGTACCACTCAACCTTATTATCATGTCGGGCTAAGTCCACCTGCAGGGTTTAACATGACAATCCTTATGAGCTCCTCTTGAGGACATTATCAACCTAGTATCTCTAGGACTATAAGTGATACCATTTCCCAACTTATCGGGCTTATTGATTCATCGAACTAAATCTCACCCATTGATAAATTAAAGAAATAAATATCAAATATATGTGCTTGTTATTATATTAGGATTAAGAGCACACACTTCCATAATTACCGAGGTCTTTGTTTCTTTATAAAGTCAGTATAAAAGAAACGACCTCAAATGGTTTGTTCCTTTTCATTTTGGTCGCGAGCTACTGTTTATAATTTATAAGGTACTGATAATATCATCTTCTGTATGTGGCACCACATACTATATTATCTAGAATATAAATTAATTAAACAACTACAACTAAATGTAGACAATTTTACCAAATGTGATTCTTTATTCATAATGAATGTTTACAAAGCTTAGGCTTTCAGTATACACTCCAACATTCACGACCCTAGCCAGGTGATTCAGCCTCAGTCAGTGCCGATCCAAGAGGATCTTAGCTACGAGAGCAGACCTACACAGATAGTGGACAGAGCAGTCAAGAGACTAAGAAACAAAGAAGTGCCACTAGTGAAGGTCATCTGGCAGAACCAGAAGCATGAGGACAGTATGAGACAGAAGTATCCAGAATTGTTCTAAGTTCGAGGACGAACTTTTTATAAGGTATGAGGAATTGTAACAACCCAATTTTTTCTATTTCGAGTTCTAAATGTCCATAAAAATATTTAGAAATACTTTTAAAATATTCTAGAGATTTTTAGAAATTTTTAGAGTATTTTTATGTAATTTTTGGAGGTCGTTTGGTATTTTTACAAAACGAAGGAAGTTTTGACAAAAAAATTATCAAAGCTGAGATTCGAACCGTGGACCTCGGACCTGAACCGAGCCTTAACCGAATCCGGCTAACCAACTGCTCCGCAAACGTTTTGTTAAAGAATATGGAGCGAAATATATATAAGCAGTAGTTAGGAACAATTAAAATAAATAGAAATAAAAAGGGCGCGGTTGAGGGATTGAAGCCGAGACCCTTTGATTCGGTTAAAAGCCGGCTGACCAACTGGGCTAGTGGTCGATGCTAATTGGATAGGCAGCGACAAATATATAAGCTATAGTTTATAATAAAAACCCTAGTTATAAATGGATTAGGTTTTCCCTTTCGCCCGAGCTGAAAACCTTTTCTCCTCTTTCTCACACGCGACGCCGCGCGATCCTTCTCCTCTCGCGGCGGAAACGAAGAAGCAGACTTATGGCTTCACTCTGGCGGCCGGCGAGCTCCTTCCTCCACGGGTTCTTCACATATCCGAACTCCACTAGGCAAGGTGAGCGCACGAGCACAAGAAGGGGTCGAGATCTTCATCCCTCCGAACCCTAGCAGCCCTTCCTTCGGTTGTAAGTCCAAGAACAGTATGTAAGTACTACTCACCTGCGGTAGGATAGTTCCGGTTACCTAATCCTTTTATTTTTTGAATTTTCTGTGAAGTTTGTTGCTTGTGAGGTTTGTTGCCATGAACTAGGTTTCCGGATTCTTGTCTCGTTGTTTTGGAACATGCTGTACAGAAATTTGAGATTTCTAAGAATTTTTGAATCTTTCTTTTGTTTTTGGAAGGCTGTATAGAATCAGGTTTGTTGCTTAGGGTTCTGCCGTGAGTCCCAAAAGGGATTGATACGAGAATCTTTTTAGTTGTTCTGTTTAGTCTTGCAAATACCAGGTTTCTAGGGCAGATTTATGAAGTGGGAATGTGAGTTTAGAGGTACTCTTGTCTCTTTTAGTTTCGGATCTTTCTAGAACAGATTTGAGTCATTTAGGATGGCTATACTTTGTGCTTGACCTCTAGTGTTGGCAACTTGTATCAAATTTGTGTTAGTTCCAATCATACCTTCAACTATGTTCGTATGTTTCACCTGCCAAACCTTTGAGACGAACCTGCTGGCTGAATCTTATGAAGATTTAAGCTTAGATTGGTAGTGTTTTGCTACTTCTAATGTTTTCATGGATATTGAATAGAATTAGAATAGGGAAGGCTTAGATTTTTATGCAATTACTCCTCTTTATGGTGCTAAGTGTTCTGGATTTGTATGTTGGTTGTAGCTTAGGTTAAGTTTAAAGAATTCAGATTTGCTCCTATGTTTTAATTATGTTAGTACCTTGGTTTAGTTTATATACTATGCATGGTTTCGGATTCTTGGAAGCTTGAAGGGATTTAGGCTTGTTTCCTTGTTAAGATATCATGTTTTAGTTTTATATGAATGGCGCATATTTACAACCATGTTAATGCTCAAAGTAAGTGATAAACTTTGCATAATTCGAACATGATAAGAGGGGGTATATATTCTGTTTTAAAGAGTTATGTATGTGAATGTTGCATTACAATTTGGGTTATGTCTCTAGTTGTTTTCCCTTGGAAGATTAGAAGCTTATTCATGTTTAACACAACCTCCAAAGCATACAGTTAGTTAATATGCAGATTTAAGTTAATATGCATGTATGTGTTCCTTTGATACACATGTTTAACTCAACCTCCAAAGCATACAGTTAGTTAATATGTAGATTTAAGTAGGATTCAGTTAGTTAATATGTAGATTTAAGTAGGATTTTGTTAAGTTAATATGCATATTTAAGTTTCTTTGATACATATGCATGTATGTGTTCCTTTGCTTTTAATAGCTCTTTAAGTTGAAGCATACAGTTTGTTTTCTTTACTATTTTAATAAGATGAATAGCCATGTATTTTAGTGGAATAATTATGTGCCCTATTAAATCTTTTGAGGATTATGGGTAACTACAAGTAAGAAAAAGACCAAGGTCTAGTTAGAAAAGATAACAAGTAAATTAAAGTAAGAGGCTAGTACCCGACTTCCGAGGTTGTCGTTAAACAAATCCAGGTGACCAATTCCAAGGTCTTGGCCCTGGTAAGACCGAGGTCTTTATTCTCATAGGGCTGGAGGCTCATTACCCCAGTCACTATTAGAGAGCGCGCATAAGATGGTACTAAGCCTGACCCAAGAAAGAGAAGAAGAAAGTTAAGAATTAATTTCAAGTATAAAGCTATAAGTAAATGAAACAAGTATCACCTATGTTTAGAACTAGCTAAGATTAGTTCTTTTAATTCTAAGCATACCGTATTAGTTTTCATTTGCTTTCCTTATGAGTTTATTGAGCATGATTAGCTTTATTTCTAGCATGCAGTTTTATGCTTGTATATCATGAGTATGCAGATTTATTATTATATCATGAGTATGCAGATTTATTCTTATATCATGAGTATGCAGATTATTTTAGTGCTTCGCTATAGATGAACATGTGTAGCTTTTCTTTTTAGCACTTCAGTTTTAGCATCCTGTGCATCGTATGCATTTTTGAGTTTTTGTGAGATAGATTAATACTTACTAAGCATTTCTCTTATAGATTTATTTTTCCTCCTACCGCAGATAAAGGTAAAGGGAAGCTATAGTCAGAAGGAAGGCGACAAGGAGATGTGTGGTGGATGTGCGATGCCTGAACTATGGAAGCCTTGGGACTAGAAAGGAGTTTCTTTTAGTTTTATTTTCCTTTTGTTATGTTAGAAGTATTCGGGATGGTATATGTTATTTTGATGTTATTAGGACATAGTAGATGAATTGTGATCTTGTGTGATGAATTCTGGTATAGTTCTCTTTTGTTCTGGATTATTTACTGCGTGAGTTGTTTGATATATGTTCCAGCCACCTGTGGCTGTGTATACTGTGTATGTATTGATGTTTATAGTCACGGGTACAGGGGAGATTCTGCCAGTAGGGATTCCTCGTGGTTTCGATCACACCAGTTAAGTAGAGTTAATAGTTAAGTAACGGTCATCCTTAGAGAGTAGTATAGTATAGTAAGAAGGGTGGTCGTTACAGAAAAGCATGAGTGAAAGTTGTCAATTTCTAGGATAATTTTTAATTAGTTGGAGTTGTAGAAAATAATATTGTGTAGCTTTATCTACCACTAAAGCTAAGTATGTTGCTATGGGTAGATGTGTAACTCAATTGTTATGGATGATGAACACACTTAAAGATTAACTTAATTATAAAAAGGTTCAAGTTTTGATTGGAAATATTAGTTCCATAAATCTAACTAAAAATTATGTGCATCATTCTCAAACTAAATATATAGAAGTCAAATATCATTTTGTAAGAGAACACATATCAAATGGTAACATTGAACTCAAATATGTGTTGGATCAAAAACGCTAGAGGGGGGGGTGAATAGCGCTTGTGGTTATTTCGTTCATTTCGTAAAACACACAGAATACATAGCAGAAAGTAAACAAGACAAAGTAAACACAGAGATTTACTTGGTTCGGAGCCTATGTCGACTCCTACTCCAAGGGCTGCACATGAGAGTGCTTTCGATGGACAATCACTATAAGTTTGGAAAGTCTTTACAAGTATGCAATTACAAGTACAAGAGTAAACAGAGTATACCGACAATATAAGGATGAGTAAGTCATTGATTATTGGAGTAGTAGTTGAGCATTGTTAAAGCGTTCTTGATCTCAACAAGTGTTGGTTGAAGTTGCTGGTCAACTCTCCTTTTATAGTTGAGGTAGACTTGATCCAGATCCACTGATCTTGGATCAATCTTTGACTTGATTATGATCGGTCGATCGATCCAGGTGTTCGGTCGACTAAACCCTCTAAACCTGCCCAGCTTCTTGTCCACATGCTTATTGTGCTAACTCCTTATATTTATTGTGCTAACTCTATTTTATAGGTTAGTATCTATTCTGATATAACATGGACTTACAGGATCGATTGGCACAAATTCACCTCGAGTAAACAATTCTGAAGGTGCTCCAAGATGAGTAGAGGCGCCTCAAACTGGGCTGAAGGCACCCTTGCGCGTGGGCTGAAGGCACCTTGGATCTGATGGAAGGCGCCCTCTCTATGGACTGAAGGCACCTTAGAGCTGATGGAAGGGGCCCTAAAGAGGATCAGAACATTGCTTCATCATGGATGAGAAGCAATCTTCTAGGGATAAAGCTTCAAGGTTAAAGGCATCTCCATAGGCATTGGAGGCGCCTCCAACAACCTTTAAGAGGGTTGCTCGAGCAGCATTTGAGATATAACTTGATACCGAGCTTCTATGACTCCTTTGCTACCTCGATTATGATCTACTGCTACTACACTACTACTCCGAGATATCTGACTGTTGCTGGTAGAGGGATATCAACACACGAGCTTGTTCAAATTCCTATCTACTAAAGTGTTGGTAACAATCTTAATTTATTGTTTACCTTTCATATTGGCAAAAAAAAGTGTACGTTGTTATACTGTCCTATTTTCTAGTTGTACTTGATCCCCTCTTCCAGCAGTTCTAGAAGAGGCATTTAGTAAATTACGCATTGATAGGTCCACGGGACCTGAGTCTTGGAGTAGAAGTCACTGAAGGCTCCGTACGAAGTAAAATTGACTAAGTTTTTCGTGTGTGTTACTTTCTTTAATCTTTTCGTTGTAATTTTATGTTTTTACTTTAATTTAAATTTAAATAAGTAAATCGTGATTCACCCCCCTCTCACGATCTAACACATCCTTGCTAAGCAAAAGCAAGAGATTATTTCTAACTATTATTTCAGGCTATTCACCCCACTCTAACCGACCACACCGGGATCAATAGATTTTTCCTCACTAGATATGTGCAAATAGGCTAGACATCTAAAAACTCGAAGATGAGAGTAATCTACTGGTTTTCTATCAATATTTACTCAGATACTTTTGTTAGGATGCATACTAATAGTCTAGCTTTTTGTATGAACATTTATTTTAAATAAGAATCACATTGGTCAAATGTCTACATTTATGTTAAATGTAGTTATTCATTTAATTTATATTGAAGATAACATGGTGTGTGATGTCACACAAAAGATTATGTTATCAGTTCCTTATAAATTATAAATAGTTGCTCACAACCAAGATGGAATGGGACAAACCATTGGAATGGTTGTAGTGTAATTTGGTATTAGTTTATCTTGACTATAAAATTACACTAGTACACTCTGAGTGTATTGAGCAGGACCATTTGAGGTTGTTCTTTTTATACTGACTATAAACAAGAACAAGACTTTTATTATTATGGAAGTGCATACTCTTAATCATGATATAATAACAAGCACGTATACTTAATATTTATTTCTTTAATTTATTAAAGGGTGAGATTTAGTTTGTTAAATCAATAGGCCCGATAAGTTGGGAAATGATATTATTTATATGGTGTGTTGTTGATTATAGAATGAAACTGTGTCCTAGTGATCTAGGTTGGTGATATCCCCTTGAGGAGCTCATAAGGATTGTTATGTAAACCCTGCAGGTGGACCTAGTCTTGTATGACAATGAATTTGAGTGGTACTACTCTTAGAGCTAGATGTTAATTAAGTGAGTGTCAGTAACTCATTTAATTAATGGACATTCGATATCTTAAACATAGGGAGATTAGCGCATTCATGATAAGAAGGAGCTCATATTGTAATATGGGATTGGTGCGATAGTGCAATAATAACTCTTTAGTGGTATGAGTTATTATTGATGAACTTGAGTTGGGTGTTCGAGGTGAACACGGGAAGCTCAAGCTCATCGGGAGACCAAAACTAATTCCTCCTCTCGGTCCCTGTTGTAGCCTCTTATTTATAAAGTCATATATCTATCCAAAGCCTAGCTTCTTACCCAAGCTTATGGGCTGGCCACATCCTTGCTTGGAGCCCAAGCAAGGGGCCGACCAAGCCAAGCTTGGAGCCCAAGACTAGGGTCGGCCAAGCCATGATTGATGACCAAGCATGGGGCCGACCATGATAAGAAGAGAAAAGGAGATTTTATTAAAAATAAAATTTTTGATAAAATCTTTTCTTTTATAGCCATTCATGAAGGGATTTAAAAGAGAAATTTTATTTTTAAAATTTCCTTTTATAGACATCCACATAGTTTTAAAAGTGAGTTTTAAATTTTTAAAATATTTCCTTTTATAGATTTCTACAAAGGATTAAAGAGAGATTTTAATTTTGTTAAAATCTTTCCTTATTTGTAGTTGTCTATAATGTTTAAAAGAGAGATTTCAATTTTGATAAAACTTTTCTTTTTTGTAACCATGATTTAAAAGAGAAGTTTTAATTTTAATATTTCATTTTTTGTAGATGTCTATATGTTTTAAAAGAGAGAGATTAATTTTTAAAACTTTCCTTTATTGGCATATACAATAGGAAATTTAAAAAGAGAGAGATTTTAATTGTTTTAAATCTTTCCTCTTTTGCTTTTGTGTGGCCGACCATGTATTGTTTAAGAGGAAGTTTTAATTTTTTGTTTTAAACTTTCCTTTTTAGTCATTAGCAAGGATTAAAAGGAAGTTTTAATTATGTTTTAAAACTTTCCTTTTGTTACCTTGAGCAAGGATTATAAAAGAGAGGGAGAGGGAGCCTTCATAGAGGGATAACCTTAGTCTCCTCTCTTGATCCTTGTGTGGCCGGCCCTTGCTTCTTCCCTTGCTCCTTGTTTCTTTCTCTCAAGACCGGTGGCACATCAAGAAGTTCCTTTTCCTTGGTGGTCGGCTATTTGGAAGAGAAGAAGAAGAGAAAGGAAGTTTCCTATTTTGGCATCCCTTGGTGGCACGTGAGTCTTGGAGGAGAAGAAAGCTTGGGTGGATTTCATCTTGGTAGATCGTTGCTCACACGACGTCCAAGAGAAGAAGAGGAATACAACAGAAGATCAAGAGGTCTATAAGCTACAAAATGGTATAACTAGTTATTGGTTTCCGCATCATAACTAGTTCATCTTCTTTGTATAGATCTTGAAAAACCAAACACAAGAGGCTATCGATTTTAGGCTATCATTTTTGTTATCGATTTTGTGTTTCGATTTCATATTTCGATATTGTACTTCTATTGAGGTCTCTGTAATTAAACCTAGTTTACTGTAAGAAGTTTAAATCTCTAATTTCTTTGAAAGGCTTTGTCTAGGAAGTGGTGGATGATCTTATACCCAAGAAGGCCTAGTGCCTCGCTATGTTTAACCTGGAGGCCGATCTTTGAAATTGATATTTAATCAACTTCTATGATATGGTTTAACTTATGAAGAACACATCGGTTAAACTTGGAGTAAGAATGTTAAGTTTCATTTCCAATCCAAGTGTAACTTCTGAAGGACAATTTGGATAAATAATGTTAAGCATCATTTGCAATTCAAATTTAACTTCGGTAGAGCACATGGGTAGCTAAATAGTTCTATGTTGTACAAATTTTTATACAGGGGAACTAGGGCGGTATTCCTAGTAGCAACCAACAATTGGTATCAGAGCTAGGTTTAACCTCCGTGTGTTTGGTTTTAGTTTAATTATGCACATGTTATACATATTTTAGGCAGGATAATAGTAGGATATGCAAATAGATTAACTCTGTGGTTGCAGGCTCCAACTATTATGACCTATTGTGATTGTGTGGCACTAGACCATCGGACATGTTGAGGGCATTTTATGTGTGTGCATGATTGTATTTATTAAATATAGCAAGAGCAGTATTAGTTTTAGGATTTTATATTTTGTTCGATCAAGACTTTATGTACATTCCTTTGTGGAATATAAGATCAATATATGTAAAATTTTATTTTTATCACAGATCGTATCCTTGAGAGGTGTGGTGCTATTTGAGGACCAGATGCACAGCGAAAAATGAAGCTCGATGGATGTGACGACATTAGCCCTAGGGATGGCGGCTAGGTTTGACGACTGCTAGGGCTAGCGGCACACGGAGGACAGTGATGGAAGAGGCAATAATAGTTGGAAAATTATTTTCCCATATTTATTGCTTTTATTTGTTGTGATGTGTGTGTGTGATGTGTGCTTGCATGTTAAAATTCCTCATCTTAAATAACTAAGTGGGAGAGGGTTTTTTAAATAAATTCCACGGTCTCCATTACTGGTTTGTAAGTGATGCAAACAAACTTGCTCGTTGGCTCTGAGTGCCTTCCTCCACATCAGATGAGTTTGTTTGCGGATCACTAGGTCAAACTTCCTTTATAGATGATTATAGGAAATTATTTAGGAGCGTGTGATCTTCTGCATCTGAAGGTGCACAATCCTATTTAATGGACTAAGTATCAAGTAAAGGTATACACTTAGACGCATTTAATAGTATCCTTCCAATCGGAGTCACTGCTATTATTTGTGTGACCGAAGAAAAATCAACTATTAATTTTATTTGTCATAAAGTTAGGTTGACAAGATAATAAAATTAATGGGTAAAACCTCCTCTTACAAATATTTGAATTTGTATATGTCCACACTATCGTGGCATACAAAATTCACGGTGTTTTAAGGTGTTGGTGAATTTAAATAATATTGTTTGAGGAATCAATATTATTTTAAATTTTAAAAGATTTGACCAAACTAACCAACTATTAATTTTATTTGTCATAAAGTTATGTTGACAAGATAAAATTAATGGGTAAATTCTCCTCTTACAAATGTTTGAATTTGTGTACGTCCACACTATCATGGTATACAAAATTCACGGTGTTTTGAAGTGAATTTAAATGATATTGAGGAATCAATATTATTTTAAATTCTTAAGTTTTGACCAAACTTAGGATTTTGTGATTCTTAGGATTTCAAATGATTTTCAATCCTCTTGTTGTTATATTGAAAGACAACAAACTTACTAGTCCCAATTACATTAATTAGAAACGAAACTTGGACAGTGTCTTAACTGCTGAAGGATATAAGTTCGTATTTTTTAAGATCTATCAAAACTTGCCTAATAGCGATTCTAGTAAAGAGGAGATTGAGTGTCATAAGGAATGGGTCAAGGTAAATGAGATGGCGTGGAGTTACATTTTGACTTTTATGTCAAATGTGTTGCAACATCAGCATCAGACCATGCCTACTGGGCATGACTTGATGTACAATCTCAAGGAAGTCTTCGGACACCAGAATCGGGCTGCCAAGCAAGACTGTACAATCTCAAAGGTGGACTGTCCTTGCAGAAAGGAGAATAATAAAGATGTATCTTTTTCATTAGTTGTTGAAACATGTTTAGTGGTGTTATCTACCGGTACCTGTGTGTAGATACGGGAGCCACTGATTATATCTGCAATTCATTGCAGGGTTCCAGGAAACTCGATGACTACATGAAGAGAAGATTACTATCTACATGGGCAATGCTACGAAAGTGGTGGTTGTTGCAGTGGGAGATGTTTATTTAGGAATAAAGCAGTGTTTTTGAGAAATTATCTTTATGTACTAGGTTTTAGAAAGAACTTGATTTCAATTTCTTAAAACTTTTATGAATGGATATTCTATTTCTTTTGATAACAAAGTAGTTGTCAAGAAAAATAAGGAAGTTACCTGTTCTGGTACATTGGTTGACAATTTATACATTCTTAATCCAATAAACTCCCACGATGTAAGAAATAGTAAACTTATCTTCTAAATCTAATAAGAGAAAGGAGCCTTCGAAAATGTTTTGGCATCTAAGGCTAGGTCATATTAACTTAAGAAAGATTCATAGGTTAATAGCTGATGGACCTTTGGGATCATTGGCGGTGGAAGATTTTCCAAACCTGCGGATCTTGCTTGGAAGGAAAAATGACCAAGAGGCTTTTTAAGGCCAAGGGGTATAGAGCCAAAGATGTGTTGGAATTGGTTCATTCTGATTTAGGTGGACCTATTACTATCCAGGCGAGAGGTGGTTTCGAATATTTTATCACTTTTATAGATGACTATTTGAGATACGGGCACATTTACTTGATGCATCGCAAGTTTGAGTGCTTTGATAAGTTCAAAGAGTACAAGGCTGATGTGGAGAAACGTAATGGTAAAAGTATCAAGATACTACGGTCTGATCGTGGTGGCGAGTACCTCTTAGGATAGTTTAGGAGTTACTTATCATAGGTCGGGATTCAATCCCAACTATCTGCACCAGGTACACCCCAACAGAATGGTGTGGTGGAACAAAGGAATAGGACACTTATGGAAATGGTTAGATCGATGATGAGTTATTCTGAATTACCAAAATCGTTTTGGGGATAAGCTCTGGAAACGATAGTGAACATAGCACCTTCTAAAGTTAGTACCCTCTGCTCCCATAGAATTGTGGAATGAGTGTAAGCCTAGTTTGAAGCATATTCGAATTTAGGGTAGTCCAGCACATGTGCTGAAGGGAGACACTAATAAGTTAGAATTACGAACAGAAGTTCGCTTGTTTATGGGTTATCCTAGAGAAACGAAAGGTGGTTTATTTTATAGTCCTAAAGATCAGAAGGTCATTGATAGCACCAATGTTCGATTTTTAGAAGAATACTATGTAATGAACCACAAGCCCATGAGTAAAATTGTTCTTGAAGACACATCTATTTTAGTACCAACAGTACAAGATGAGATACCACAAGAAACTGCAACACGTGTCACAAATGGTGCACAATTATAACTAGTGCTACGTCGTAGTGGGAGGGTTGTTCGACAACCTTATAGATTCATGTTTTTAGGAGAGTTTTCAGACTTAATCCTTGGTGAACATAAACCTGATCCCTACACATATGATGAAGCACTCTAAGAAAAAGAAGCAACATCTTGGCAAAGTGCAATGAACTCTGAAATAGAATTTATGTATTCTAATCAGGTCTGGGAGCTTGTAGAACCACCAAATGGTGTAAAAGCCATATGGCGTAAATGAGTCTACAAAAAAAAGGAAGGACAGATGGGAAGGTGAAAACTTTCAAAGCAAGGCTTGTTGCAAAAGGGTATACTCAGAAGGAGGGAATCGATTATAAGTAAACCTTTTCGCCGGTAGCTATGGTTAAGTCTATCCGGATTCTTTTATCTATTGCTGCTCATATGAATTATGAGATTTGGCAAATGGATGTCAAGACAGCTTTCCTTAATGGAATTTTTGAAGAAAACATCCATATGAAGCAACCAAAGAGATTCATTGTAAAGGGCAAAGAGCATCTTCTATGTAAGCTCAATGGTCTATTTATGGACTAAAGCAAGCTTCGAGATCTTGGAATATCTGGTTTAATGAAGTTATCAAGTCTTATGAATTCATTGATAAGATAGCTTTCCTCTCCTCTTCTTGGACGTCGTGTGGGCGACGATCTACCAAGACAACACCACCCGCCTTCTCTTCTCAGTTTCCAAACCACCGGCTACAAAAGGAGACTCTAGGATGGGGCATCTTCTAATCTTCTTCCTTCTCTTCTTCTTCCTCCTCTTCCTCTTCTTCAAGCCGCCGCCCACCAATGTGTAGAGGGGTTTTCGTCCCTTAGCAAGGTGGAGGAGACCGCCGTCCCTAGGTAGGGAGGAATAGGCGCTGGTCCTAAGTGGAGGTGGCGCCGACCCTAGATGGAGGTGGGATGCCGCCGACCCTAGGTAAGGAGAAGAGGAGGCTTGTGGGAAAATTATGTTTTAGGGGGCACCACCTACTCCTTTTATAACCTTTGTCACTGGTTACAAAGAAAGAAAAATAACAGAATTCTGTTAAAAAAAAATCTCCCTTTCTATAACCTTGGTGGATGAAGAAAACCAAACCAAAACCAAGTTAAACCTAACCAAGTTTAAAATGGGTGGATGCGAGACTTTATATAGAGGCTACAACAAAGACCTAGAAGAGGAATTGGTTTAGGCCTCCTGATGGCCTTGGGCTTCCTATCTTCAGCCCAAACACCCAACCCAAGTCCATCAATAATAACCCATACCACTAAAGGGTTATTATTGAACTACCGCACCAATCCCATATTATAATATAGGCTCCTTCTTATCATGAGTGTGTTAATTTCCCTGTGTTTAAGATATCGTATGTCCATTAATTAATTGAGTTATTGACAACCCAATTAATTAACATCTGACTCCAATAGTAGTACCACTCAACTTTATTATCATGCCGGACTAAGTCCACCTGCATGGTTTACTTGATAATCCTTATGAGCTCCTCAAGGGGACATCATCAACCTAAATAATTAGGACACAGATTCCTTTTATAATCGACAACACACCATATAAATAGTATTATTTCCAAACTCATTCGGCCTATTGATTTAACGAATAAATCTCACCCATTGATAAGTTAAAGAAATAAATATTAAGTATACATGCTTGTTATTATATATGGATTAAGAGGGCGCACATCCATAATAATAGAGGTTCTATTCTTTTATATAGTCAGTATAAATAGAACAACCTCAGACAGTCCTGCTCAATACACACATAGTGTACTATTGTAATTTTTTAGTCAAGACAAACTAATATCAAATTACACTACAACCATTCCAATGCTTTGTCCCAATCCATCTTGGTTGTGAGCTACTATTTATAATTTATATAGAACTGATAACATGATCTTCTATGTGGCACCACACACCATATTATCTACAATATAAATTAAAAGGACAACTACATTGACATATATATAAATATAAAATGTAAACATTTGACCAAAGTGATTCTCATTTCAAAATATTTTAAAACAGATGTTCATACAAAAGCTAGGCTTATAGTATACATCCCAACAATCTCCCACTTATACTAAAAGACTATGCTACCATAAATGCTATCATACATCTGATTCTCATCCCCTCAACATGCCCATCATAAGCTCACGCCGAAAGGGCCTTAGTGAAAGGATCTGCCAGGTTATCTGCTGATATAATCTTGGTGACAACAACCTCTCCTTATTTTACGATGTCTCGTATCAGGTGGTACTTGCACTTAATGTGTTTACTTGCCTTATGGGCTCGTGGTTCCTTCGATTTTGCTGCTGCACCACTGTTGTCATAATAAATTGTGATAACTTTGGGCAAACTAAGAATCACATCTAAGTCCATCAAGAAGTTTCTGAGCCATACAGCTTCTTTGGCTGCCTCAGAGGCTGACACATACTCAGCTTCCATGGTGGAGTCTAAAACGCATTTCTACTTAACACTCCTCCATGCTTTGGCTCCACCTCCCAAAGTAAACACATGCCCCGAGGTTGATTTACTACTATCCCTATCTCATTGGAAGTCCGAATCTGTGTAACCCACAGGAAGTAAATCATCTACCTGGTAAACCAGCATATAATCTCTAGTCCTTTTCAGGTACTTTAATATATGCTTTACGGTAGTCCATTATCCCTGTCCTGGGTTACTTTGATATCTGCTAACCATGCCCACAGCAAAACAGATATCCAGTCTCGTATATAGCATCACATACATTAGGCTTCCTACAGCCGAAGCATAAGGAACTGTCTTCATCTCCTCTATCTCCTTTGATGTCTTAGGACACATCCCTTTAGATAAAGGTACTCCATACCGAAAAGGTAGAAAACCTTTCTTGGAGTTTTGTACGCTAAAATGAGCTAGGATAATATTGATGTATGAATCTTGGGATAAGCACATCATCCTTTTCTTGCGATCCCTTATTACTTTGATCCCAAGAATATGTCTACATTCTCCCAAGTCCTTCATATCAAACTGCTTGGACATCCATACTCTTACGTCTGATAACATTCTGACATTTTTGCCAATGAGCAAAATGTCATCTACGTATAGTACAAGAAATATCACCACGTTTCGGTCACTTTTCTTATATACACAAAACTCATCCGGACATTGAATGAATCCATAAGACTGGATCACTTCATCAAACCAGATGTTCCAAGATCTCGAAGCTTTCTTCAGTCCATAAATGGACCGATTGAACTTACATACAAGATGCTCTTTGCCCTTCGCAATGAATCCCTCTAGTTGCTTCATATAGATGTTTTCTTCAAGACTTTCGTTAAGGAAAGCTATCTTGACATCCATTTGCCAAACCTCATAATCCATACGAGTAGCAATAGATAAAAGAATCCGGATAGACTTAAGCATGACTACCAATGAAAAAGTTTCCTCATAATTGATTCTCTCTTTCTGAGTATACCCCTTCGCAACAAGCCTCACTTTAAAGGTTTCCACTTTCCCGTCTGTTCCTCTTTTTCTTTTGTAGACCCATTTACATCCAATGGCTTTTACAGCATTTGTTAGTTCTACAAGCTCCCAGACCTGATTAGAATGCATAGATTCTATTTCAGAGTTCATTGCACTTTGCCAAGATGCTACATCTTTCTCTTGGAGTGCTTCATCATATATCCAGGGATCAGCTTTATGTTCACCAGGGATCAAGTCCGAAGACTCTCCCAAAAACATGAATCTATCAGGTTGCCTAACAACCCTCCCACTACGACGAGACACTACCTGTAATTGTGCATCATTTGTGACACGTGTTGTAGTTACTTGTGGTATCTCATCTTGTACCGTTGGTACTAAACTAGATGTGTCTTCTCTTATTTCCTCAAGAACAATTGTACTCATGGGCTTGTGGTTCATTACATAGTACTCTTCTAAAAATCGGGCATTGGTGCTAACAATAACCTTCTGATCTTTAGGACTATAAAACAAACCACCTTTCATTCCTCTAGATATCCCACGAACAAGCGAACTTCTGTACATGATTCCAACTTATTAGCGCCTCCCTTCAGTAACGTGTTAGACTACCCCAAATCTGAATATGTTTCAAACTAGGCTTACGCCTATTCTACAATTCTGTGGGAGTAGAGGATACTGACTTAGAAGGTACCAAGTTCAGAATGTACGTCGCCGTTTCCAGAGCATATCCCCAAAACGAATTTGGTAATTTTGAATAACTCATTGTTGATCTAACCATTTCCATAATAATTCTAGTCCTTCGTTCCGCCACACCATTCTGTTGGGGTGTACCAGGTGCAGACAATTGGGATTGAATCCCGACCTCTGATAAGTAACTCCTAAACTCTCCTAAGAAGTACTCTCCACCACGATCAGACCATAGTGTCTTGATACTTTTACCATGACATTTCTCCACATCAGCCTTGTACTCTTTGAACTTATCAAAGCACTCATACTTTCTGTGAGGATAGTCCACCTTCTAATGTCCAGACTGCTTGCATTTGAAGCACTTGCCTTTCGGCTTCTTCACACCTGCCTGCGACCCAGTCCCTTGAGGTCGAATCACTTTCTTTGCCAAACTAACTTGTTTCTTCTTTTTCTTTCCACCTTTTAGCTTAGAGGTAGAAATGTTTTCAGCAATGTGAACTTGAGAACTTTGACGAAATAGCCCTTCTGCCGCTTGAAGTTCTGTCAGAAGTTCAGCCAACGAATAAACCCTTTTGTTCATGTTGTAGTTCAGACGGAACTGCTCAAAACTCTTGGGCAGCGTTTAGAGAATGATATCGACCTAGGTTTCCCCATCGATTTCAGCTCTAAGGACTTTCATCTCATTCAAATGAGCCATCATCTTGAGGATATGATCCCTTACGGGTGTTCCCTCAGTCATGGTGGTCGTTATTAAGTTTCTCATGGCCTCCTACCTGGCAGCCCGATTCTGGTGTCCAAAGAGTTCCTTGAGATTAATCATCATGTCATAGGCAATGGGTAGGACCTGATGCTAATGTTGTAGCACATTTGACATAGAATCCAAAATGTAACACCGCGCCATCTTATCTGCCATGACCCATTTCCTATGTCTCTATATCTCCTCTTCACTAGAATCCTTATCTGGCATGCTAGGACAGACCTCAAGAAGTACGAACTTATATTCTTCAACAGTTAAGACAATGTCCAAGTTCCGTTTCCAATCAATATAATTTGGACCAGTAAGTTTGTTTTCTTTTAAAATAATAGTAAGAGGATTGAAAGTCATTTTGAAATCTTGATAATCACAAAATAAAATATTTGATCAAAACTTTAGAATTTAAAATAATATTGATTCCTTAAACAATATACTTTAAATTCACCAACACCTCAAAACACCGTAAATTTCGTATGTCACGATAGTGTGGACGTATAATAATTCAAACATTTTAAGAGGAGGTTTTACCCATTATTTTTATTATCTTGTCAACCTAACTTTATGACAAATAAAATTAATAATTGGTTCATATTCGGTCATACAAATAATAACAGTGACTTCGATGGGGAGGATACTAATAAATGCGCATAAATATATACCTTTACTTGATACTTAGTCCATTAATTAGGATTGTACCCCTTCAGATGGAGAAGATCACACATGCCTAAATAATTTCCTATAATCATCCATAGAGGAAGTTTGATCTAGTGATCCGCAAACAAACTCATCCGATATAGAGGAAGGCACTTAAAGCCAACACGCAAGTTTGAATGTATCACTTACAAATCAGTAATGGAGACTATGGAATTTAAATAAATAATCCCTCTCCTACTTAGTTATTTAAATTGAGTAATTTTAACATGCACACGCATCACAACACATAAAACTATCATCACAGCACACACAAACAGCATATAAAGGTAATAAATATGAAAATAAAATTTTCAACTATTATGGTCTCATCCAACGCTGTCCTCTAGTATAGCACCAATGGATCAAGCTATCGCCTCTATCTTGCTTCCTTCTTCGCTGCACCTCCGGTCCTCAAAATAGCACCACGCATAGCAAGGATACAAGCCACAACAAAAAGAAAGAAAATTTACATTTATCGATCCTATATTGCACAAAGGAATTTACATGTAATCTAGATCAAACAGAATGTAAAAAATAATAATAATATGGAAACCGGCCATATTTAATTATTACAATCATGCACACACAACAACCTCGACATGTCTGAGGGTTCAAATCATACATAAGCACACAAAGTCATAATAGTTGGATCTAGGATGCCTGTAACCATAGAGTTAATCTTTCTAACACATCCTACTATTATTCGACCTAAACTTATATATAATCAGTGCATAATTTAACCGAAAACCAATCACACAGAATCAGAAAACATGCTCTGATACCACTCAAAGGCACTGGAATTTCGTTCTGTTTCAATTTCCTTGTACAAAAAAAATTATACAAGAACAGAACTTTTCCTAGTAACCCGCATGTTCGATCAAACATGTGTTTGATCAATCAAGCAAGTTCTTTAATGATCAAAGCACATGTTGATCAAAGTACAAGATCGCTGGCCTCTTGTGTTGGTATTCAAGATCAATACAAAGAAAACAAAACTAATTACACAGCGGAATTAAAGAACTAGTTGTACCTTTCTTCGTAGCTAAAGACCTCTTGATCTTATGTCATATTCCTCTCCTCTTCTTAGACGTCGTGTGGGTGACGATCTATCAAGACAACACCACCCTCCTTCTCTTTTCGGTTTCCAAACCGACAGCTACAAAAGGAGGCTCTAGGATGGGGCACCTTCTAATCTTCTTCCTTCTCTTCTTCTTCCTCTTCTTCCTCTTCTTCAAGCCGCCACCCACCAAGGTGTAGAGGGGATGCCGGCTCTTAGCAAGGTGGAGGAGACCGCCGACCCTAGGTAGGGAGGAAGAGGTGCCGACCCTTGGTGGAGGTGGCGCCGGCCCTAGGTGGAGGTGGGATGCCGCTGGCCCTAGGTAAGGAGAAGAGGAGGCTTGTGGGAAAATTAGGTTTTAGGGGGCACCACCTACTCCTTTTATAACCTTTGTCGTTGGTTATAAAGAAAGAAAAATAACAGAATTCTGTTAAGAAAAAATCTCCCTTTCTATAACCTTGGTGGATGGAGAAAACCAAACCAAACTAAGTTAAACCAAAGCAAGTTTAAAATGGGTGGATGTGAGGCTTTATATAGAGGATATAAGAGGGACCTAGAGGAGGAATTGGTTTAGGCCTCCTGATGGGCTTGGGCTTCTTGTGTTCGGCCCAAACACCCAATCCAAGTCCATCAATAATAACTCATACCACTAAAGGGTTATTATTGAACTACCGCACTAATCCCATATTACAATATCACTACAAGAAAATTAGTCTATTATGACACACATAAATGTCCTTATAGTATATTTATAGTGACACTAACGTTTTGGTGACATCTACCAAAAATGCCCTATAAAGTGATGTCGTCTTAGACCCTCCTCAATTTCCTGACATTTTATAATGTCGTTATACAATATCAATACTAACATCAAAAGTGTCACAATCTAAAGATATAATGACACTCTATAATGTCAGGAAATATTTTTTTAAGGATATTTATATATGTTGTGTTATCATCATAATAATGACAAAACTAAATATCACCAAAACTCATTTATTATGATATTTACATTTTTTACAAGTGTCAATAAAGATAATTTATAAGATCATTTAAATATCACTTTAACTAATCTATAATGACATTAATAAATATCATTATAATCATTTATAAATATATTTAAACTGATCGTTAATATTTATTTAGAATATATAACATGATTTCAATTTTACACATCATCACAATCCATCCAATATTTAGAATAGAAAAAATTATAAAATATAATTTAAAGTGCAAATAGATAATCTAAATCCATCCAATAAATATTTGACTCAAAGTTACAAATGTAAACTAATGACAAGTTCTTTATATCCAAAACTAATTACACACTACACTCATAATATTAAATTTTAGAACTAGCAAAGTTTTATAAAATAAAAACTCAACTAGGCAAACCATCTTCAACCTCATATTGATTCACAAAAATCCAAGTGTCCATCACCTATAAAATACAACGAATATATTTGTATTAGTGAAATAAAATAATATTGCAGACAGAAAGTTAATAGAAATAATGATAAAGATGTAATATCATATCAAACTAGAAGATGTAAAGTATCATCTCATATTTACCTAATAATAATCTTCACTTACTGTTAACTTCAAATACATTTCATATTTATTTAAAATTATAATAACATGATAAATATAAAAAATTATTAATATTTGAATGAAATGTGATGGTATATTAGTTCGACACTTTAGTTTGGTGTGCAAAGAGTATAGGAACATTTTGTGTAACAAAGCACCTTTGATAATATCAAAGTTGGATGCAACTTTTAGGTATTTTGTAAAGTTGAATGAATGATAGGGTAAATTTCCATTAATTGTATAGTCTTTATAGAGTTCGAGAAGGTAAGAAGCTTAAAATTGCTTTCAAATAGCCAAGACAAACAAGGATCTAATTAATTCAACTTCTACAACTATAAGATTTACTAATTGTTTTAAAATACTGATTTAAGAGATCTAGATATTTTAGTGATCGAATGAGTCCAATGAGAAATTAAGAACCATGTAATTAGTCGAGACTAATAAGGCTCTACTTAATTCAACTTGTTTAACTACATATTTACACAACTTTAGGCTACCACATAGTAATATTGTTTCCACAACCCAACCCTAATTGACTAGCTAGTCAATGTTAGTATTATTGCAACAAATAGATCTATCTCTGACTATGCATATATATGTAATCAGGAAATAAAACAAAAAATGAAGTTACTCATACCAGTGTAGGAAGACTAGATGGGTTCCTTGAACTCTCATCCGGAAGATCATCTACAAGAGCATTAGTTACAACAAGAGCTCAAAGATATTCCACAACTCCTCTACTATCTACTGCATGACTTCTTTGTTCAAAATGTTTGATGACTCAGGACTACCAAAAAGATGTCAGGTAGTTTAACATTGGATCAAGAAGAAAACCATGAGATTGTTTATGTACTTGCACTATCCTCTGCAACTTAGTATAGCATGATGCAAATGCATGTGATGCTAAAGAAGCCTTAAATTGCATGAGCTAATAAACAAATCCAAAGACTGAGATTGTATATGCACTTAGCAGTCTCCTCAGCCACTTAGTACAAATGGTAATAATGCACACCATGCTAAATGAGTCCTAAATTACATAGGGCCCCCAATAGACATAATCCTTCCATGCACAATATTTATAACAGAAGATGAGTGTTGATAACATCACGAAGTGTGTCATGTAATATATGTTAGAATACAAAGCAAAGATAATTCATTCCTCAAGTGAAAATTTCATCAGGACAGCACATATGATCACCCTCAAATAAGTCTAGTTTGAAGATCGATGCATAAAATCAGAATTACATCAAAATGGCAGGAGAAATTATGTTGTTGATTTACATAAATCTATCAACTGTCAAATGATCATAAGCAACATCTTTTGTAATAAATATATCAATTTTACACCGTACACAAGGGCATAAAATCATTCCATTTATGTTAGCATTAGAAAATATAAAATGTAAGAAACTCTAACTCCATTTCTATACTCCTCAGTTTGTCTCGGCAAAATCATCCAACTCTTATCCATAATGATTCTACAAAAATACTTATTCAAATAAGTTTAACATTATGATAAATTGAAATTTTTTTTACCATGACAGAGGTAAAGCATGGAGAACCAATAGGCATAATTCAAAGTGAAATAAAATTGGAGAACAATAACTTTTAGAAAATATATTACATTTCTTAACAAGCAAGATTCATTTACTGAAGCAAGGGTTCTAAGTAATAGATGATGTAAAAGGTTTTAATAACATGAACAAATCAAATTCTATTATTAGGTCTTCAAGCATAGGAATTAGGCAGACTAAGGCATTAACTGAAGCAAAGATTCATGAAGCAACAAGTATCCTAATTGTTAGAAAAAGAGGGAGAAAACTAAGAGAAGACGAATGGTGGCTTCGGCGTAGTGCTGAAAAGAGGAGAACTGCGACTTGTGGAAAAGGGGGCGGTGCTGAAAAGAGGAGAACTGCGGCTGGCGGAAAAGGGGAGAACTACTGCGTGCAGAAAAGCTCAACTTTGGATATGCAGTAGCTGCCCTTCTTTATCTCCTCTGTTCTTGTAGGAAAAGAGGAACGAACTGTAGTCGATGCTTGCATGACAGCAGAGACGGTGCGCGGCGGCGGAGACGGTGCGCGGCGGCGGAGAAGGTGCGCGACGGCGGAGTGCGACAGTGAAGACAAGGTGCGGCGGTGAAGACGGGGCGTAGAAGTGGAGACGGGCACAGTGGCGGAGATGAGGCGCAACGGTGGAGACGGAGCACCACTTTGGGAAAAGTCAATCTCTAAGTTAAACACATTATATAGATTTTATTAATTTATTTATGATGACATTTATAAGTTATGTCATAATAAAGGATCTAATCAGATATTATATTTTTAAAATTAATTAATTTTAATAAATGTCGCTATAAAATGTGTATAATGACATTTTATAATAAGTGTCATAAAGAAAATGTCCTAATAAACCCTTTTTCTTGTAGTGTATGGGCTCATTCTTATCGTGAGTGCGTTTATCTCCCTGCGTTTAAGATATCGTATGTCCGTTAATTAATTGGGTTACTGATAACCCAATTAATTAACATATGATTCCAAGAGTAGTACCACTCAACTTTATTATCATGTCGGACTAAGTCCACCTATAGGGTTTACATGATAATTCTTATGAGCTTCTTATGGGGACATCATCAACCTAAATAATTAGGACACATATTCCTTCTATAATCAACAACACACCATATAAATAGTACTATTTCCCAACTCATCGGGCCTATTAATTTAACGAAGAAATCTCACCCATTGATAAGTTAAAAAATAAATACTATGTATATGTACTTGTTATTATATATGGATTAAGAGGACGCACATCCATAATAACAGAGGTTCTATACTTTTATATAGTTAGTATAAATCGAACAACCTCAGACGGTCTTACTCAATACACAGATAGTGTACTAGTCTAATTTTATAGTCAAGACAGACTAATACCAAATTACACTACAATCATTCCAATGGTTTGTCCCAATCCATCTTGGTTGTGAGTTACTATTTATAATTTATAAGGAACCGATAATATGATCTTCTGTGTGGCACCACACACCATGTTATCTACAATATAAATTAAATGGACAACTGTATTGACATATACATAAATATAAAATGCAAATATTTGACCAAAGTGATTCTCATTTCAAAATATTTCAAAACAAATGTTCATACAAAAACTAGGCTTATAGTATACATCACAACAGTCATGTTAACCGCTTCTACTAAAAAATTCTTTGCTAGCCCTGCATTCAATCTGAGACATCTTACCTTCTCAATGATTATTCTGTTCAACCTTTTAACCACCCCGTTCTGCTGAGGTGTCTTGCGAACTCAAAAATACCTCATTATCTCATGCTACTCATAAAATTCTTGAAATTTTGAATATGTGTAATCAATCCCATTGTCCGACCTAAGACATTTGATCTTCCTTCCAGCGTGGTTCTCGGCTTCAGATTTTCACAGTTTAAACTTTGAAAAAGTTTTTGACTTGTAACACATAAAGTATACTTAGACCTTTTATGAGTAATTATCAATAAAACTCACAAAATACAAGTGCCCTCCACGTGATGCTACATTGGCTAGTCCCTAGAGATCTCCTTCATTTTTTTTATTGCCGTCTTGAATTGCACTTTGCTCTATTTCGTAAGAACATAGAATTTGTAGAATTTAAGCTTGGACGTCTTGATATCCTTCAACAAATATCTCTTGTAAAGTTCTTGCACCCCACATTTACCCATATGCCCTAGCCGTATATGCCACAAGACAGTATTGTCTGATTCAGACTCCACTGAGGTAACTATTGGAACCCCAAGATTGTTTTGATGTGTTCAACAAGTTAAGTTAGATCCTATGTTGTTTTAACCCTTATGTCTAAGTGTGCAGGAGCTTAGGAGCACAAGAAGTCAAGCGGAAAATGCGGCTAGCGAGAAAGACGGCACGGGGAGAGAGCCGATAGGTTCGGTGCGTCTGAGGGACGAGGTACCATGGAAGAGTACACCAGCAGACGAGAAGGAAGCGTGCGGAGTTTTCGAGGGATGAGAAGATGGAGCGGAAGATTGCTCAGGGAGCAAGAGACGCAGCTAGCGAGAAGGTCAGCATGGGAGAGAGCCGACGAGCTGGGTGTGTCAGAGGGACAAAGAGCTGGGGATGAGTACACTGGCAGGCGAGAAGGAGACATGCGATGATTCCGAGGGACGAGAAGCCAGAACGGAAGTCTGCTCGAGAAGGCCAGAAGTTGAGTTTGGGTGAGCCCTATTCTGGATGGCCGAGATCACCTAAGCAAGTGGAGTCGGAGTAAAAGACCCAGACCAAGGCGAGTTGAACCAGAGCAGAGAGCCCGGATCGAAAAAGTCAACTTTGTTGACTTTCTTGGTCCGGGCGCTCAAAGCCATTCCGGGCACCCGAAACCCTTCTAGGGGCCCAGACCTAGGTGATTTTCCAGATCGGAGTCAAACGCGATCTATGCGAGAAGTGATAAAGTTTTATCCCCTCCCAAGTGTCTTAACCAAGGCTATAAATATAGCCTTGGTTCAAGAATCTCAACAACTCAAGCAATTAGCATTTCCAACACTTGTACGCTTTCTTTAGAGTTTAGCTTCTATTTGTCTGTGCATCATTGTTGTAAGAGGCTTCTCCGCCTGAAGAAGATACTAGTGTGACACATTCCTTGGATTAACAACCTCCCTGGTTGTAACCAAGTAAAAATTTCTTTGCCTCTTCTTTCAGTTTTATTTGTTTACTTTTTTATGCAAATGTTATTCTGAGAGTTCGAGAAAGGTAGTTTTCTTTTACTTTTTACAGAGCTATTCAACACCCCTTCTAGCCAGCCATCGTGATCTAACAAATGATATCAGAGCCAAGACGCTTCATGAGGACTAACCGCCGAACGAAGCACCAAATTAATGGTCAGGCCAAGCATCTACCCGCCAAAATTTGAAGGGGAATTCGCTAGCTTGAAAAAGCGAATGCAGGTATTTTTTAAAACTGATTTCGATTTATTATTAATAATAGAGTTCAATTTTACAGCACCAGAAGGTAAAGAAAAATACTAGTGGACGAAAAAGGAGCAAGCCAACTACGTGGCAAACGACAAAGCAGAATTCCATCTGCTTTGCGTCCTTCCGCTCAAGAAGTCAACCAGATCGGCAACTACGACTCAGCAAAGGAACTGTGGGAAAAGTTCCTTGAGCTGCATGAAGAGACGTCAGAAGCCAAGCTCGCAAGACAGGATTTACTTCGCAACCAGCTCACCGACCTGCAACTTGAAGAAAACAATACAGTCGCACATCTGCACTCGAAGATTAAGGAAATCATCATTGGACTTTTGAATCTTAGAGAAAAGGTAAGTAACCGAGATTCACTAATGTACACACTCAATTCATTTCCTAGAAATTCAAAGTGGACATCACTAGTAGATGCCTTTTATATTTCGAAAGACAAAAAAAATTACATTAGAAGAATTATTTTCTACATTTGAAGTGCATGAATCAAGATGTGCAGGTACGAAGGAACCCAAGCAAAACATCGCCCTCAAAGTATCGAGAGACGAACCTGAGTCAGAGTCTTCCCTCGATGACGAGGAAATGGTTATGATGGTAAGACGCTTTAAGAAGTTATGTAATTCTAGAAAAACTAATAATCCGCAGGGTAGAAAGAAAAGGACTATCCGCTGCTACCACTGCAACGAAGAAGGGCACGTCAAGGACAATTGCCCCAAGCTAAAGAACAAGGACAAAGACAAAGGCAAGAAGTATATCCAAACAAACAAGCGCAAGGTCTTAAAGGCGATGTGGGACGATATGTCATCCGAATCGGAAGTCGAGGCCTTCTCCAGACTTGCATTAATGGCAAGTCATCAAGACGAGGACTACAATTCAAGCTCGTCTAAAATGCGCATCGAGAGCATAAATGAAGGGGGAGCTACTTCAGAAAAAAGCAGCAGTTCAGGGGGAGACACGGATATCGAGATCGACAAGGTAAGTCTGGTACGATCTCTTCCTTCCGATAAACTCTTTAAGTTTGTTAAATTGTTAACTAAAGACTGCTACAAGTTAGAAAAGGAAATTAAAATTTTAATAGTAATTCTATCTAAGTCTTGCCCATTAGAAGAGTTAGACAAATTAAAGTTAGAAAATGAAAATTTGAAAAGACAAATAGATTCTTTAAAATATCATGCATGTTCCCATAATATAAATTTTAGAAAATACAACAAGTTAAATTGGTATTTTAGATATCACCAGGGACAAATTAGAAATATTTCAAAAAGGTATGTCTCTAAGAAATTTTTAGTTAATCTAGTAGGCTGGAACCTATATTAGGTTCCAAAATCTTATTTAACTTGAACTATTAATTAGATTTAACGCTTTCAGCGAGAAAATTAAACAATTAATTTCTTTATGAGGGTTTGTCTAAGAAAGTGGTTGTTGCTCTAATAACCAAGAAGGCCTAGTGCCTCGCCACTGCCTGAAAGCCAAAATATTGAAATGAAATGTTTAATTAACTTTTTGATAAAGCATTAAAGTTAAAATTAAATAATGCTTTAGAAAGTCTTTGAAATATTTTTTTTGGAAATTAAAAAAAATATTTTTTCTTAGAAAAATTTTCTTGCTTAAGTTTTTTGCTTAGAAAATTCTCAAAAATAATTTTGATTGCAAAAACTTAGAAATTTTTCAAAATATTTTTTTATGCAAATGTAACGACCCAATTTTCCCTATTCTGAGTTTCAAATGTCCATAAAGATATTTGAAAATACTTTTAAAATATTCTTGAGATTTTTAGAAATTTTTAGAGTATTTTTGCGTAATTTTTGGAGGTCGTTTAGTATTTTTACAAAACCAAAGAAGTTTAGGCAAAAAGCGTTGGAAGCGAGGTTTGAATCCGGGACCTCGGGTCAGACTGACCCAAGCCAAAACCGGCCTGACCAACTAAGCTAGGAGATTTCTGTTAACCGAATATGAGAAGAAATAGATTTAAGGTATAGTATAATGGAAACCCCTAGATATAAGAAAAGGCTTAAGTTTCTCCCGAACCGAAATCCCGAAACCTAATTTCGCTTCCTCCCTCACACGCGCGATCCTTCTCCTCTCGCGGCGGAAACAAAGAAGCGGGCTCAGGGCTCTTCCTCCGGCGGCCGGCCAAAGCTTTCCGAGGGGTTTTCTTCACCTCCTTACGGTCGTATTGTCGAGGGGAGCACGCGGGCACAGAAGGATCGCCGAGATCTCAAGCTTTTCCCGAAACCCTAGCAATCTTTCCTCTCGGTTGTAAGTCCAAGCAAACAAGTGTAAGTACTACTCACCTGTGGTAGGAGTTGCTCCGAGTTTCGATTTTCTTCCTTGCTTCCGGATTTCACAGTGCCGAGTAGAAATACATGTTAGGGCTTTCTTCCTTGCTTCCGGATTTGGTTGTGCCGAATTTCTTGTGTTAGGGATATGGTTCCTCTTGTTTAGGATCATGTTGTGCAGAATTTTCTTTACCAAGGTTGTTTCGGGTCTACTGTACAATTGGGATCAGAAGCTGTGTGTAACAGCTTTCTATAGTTTTTCCTTGCTTTGTACAGAATTTTGGAACCTGGCATAGTAGATTTACTTCTTGTACATGATTAGCTTGGAATTGATAAGCCGTGTAGCCCTAAAATGTGTGCTCGGTTTGTATTTGGCTCTTTGCTGTGGATTGAACAGTATCAACCCTTCAAATTCCCTTTTTGCTGCCATGAGTCCTTATAGGAAGTTGAGAAGAAGCTTTAAGTAATTTGAGTAGTTTCCATTAGCAATTAGTTGAGCATGTGTAATTTCCCTTGCTGCTATGATACTCAAATTAAATTGTTTAGTTTTCCTTGCCAATTAATGAGCATGAACAGATTCGAATCTGGGTTATCAATGATAATTTTCTTTTGTTGGTTAATTTCCTTTTTGCTGCCCTAGCTTGGTTAATCTACCTTTGCTGCCATGGGTTTGTTAAAGAAGAGGAGAAGGAAATTTGAATGGGTTTAGCATGTTGTTTAGATTTTTCCTATGTTGTTTAGATCATTCCCTTGCTGTTTAGTTTTTGTTTGCTAATAGTAAAGCATGAGCAATTATCCATTGCTAATAATTAAGCAAGATCAAATTAGTTTTCTGTTGTTCCATTTTATAGCATGTTTAGAAAGTTTAAAGTAGCATTCTGTTGCCTATTTTACAGCATGTTTAGAAGGCTCAAAGTTGTTTCTTTTGCCCTATTCTATAGCATGATTAGTAAGGTTAGATTAGCTTTCTTTTGCTTTTATCACAGCATGTTTAGGAAATCTAAATAAGCTCTCTTTTGTCCTATTTTACAGCATGTTTAGTAAGTCCGAGTTAGCTATCTTTTTGCCTATTTTATAGCACGTTAAAGAAGCCTGAAGTTGTATTCTTTTGCTTTACTTATAGCATGTTTAGAAAGTTTAAAGTAGCATTCTGTTGCCTATTTTACAGCATGTTTAGAAGGCTCAAAGTTGTTTCTTTTGCCCTATTCTATAGCATGATTAGTAAGGTTAGATTAGCTTTCTTTTGCTTTTATCACAGCATGTTTAGGAAATCTAAATAAGCTCTCTTTTGGTTTATTTTACAGCATGTTTAGAAAGTCCAAGTTAGCTTTCTTTTGCTCTATTTTATAGCATGTTTAGGAAATCCAAATTAGCTTTCTTTTGCTTTATTTTATAACATGCTTAGAGAGTTCAGATCTGCTTCCCTTGTGTTATTTTTATATAGCATGCTTGGTTAGTTGTAATCCTATACTTGTTAGAAATATCTACAGGATTCTAATAAACTCTAACAAAGGATTATAAGAAGCATGAGTAAAGAAAAAGACTAAAGTCTAGTTAAAAAGAGATAACATGTAAATTAAAGTAAGAGGCTAGTACCCGACTTCCGAGGTTGTCGTTAAACAAATCCAGGTGACCAATTCCGAGGTCTTGGCCCTGGTAAGACCGAGGTCTTTATCCTCATAGGGCTGGAGGCTCGCTACCCCAGTCACTATTAGAGAGCGCGCAAAACAACGATGGTACTAAGCCTGGGCCCAAAGAAGAAAAGAAAAGTTAAGTAAAAGAAAGAAAGAAGAAGAAAGTAAAAGATAGAAATTTAAAGATTAATTTCTATTACAAGGATATAAGAAAATATAATAAGTTTTATGTTTAGAATAAATAAAAAGTTAGTTTCTTTAATTCTAAGCTTACAGTGTTCATTTCTTATTATCCTATTAGATAGTGAGCATGTTTAGTATTCAGTTTCATTTTCTGTATACCATGAGCACATGCAGATTTGCTTTAGCATTTCAGTTTCAGTATTATTGCATTTCTTTTATGCGCTTCGAGTTTTTGTGAGATAGATTAGTATTTACTAAGCGTTTTCGCTTATAGATCTTTTTTTTCTTTCCTCCTACTGCAGATAAAGGAAAAGCTAAGATATGAAGGGAGGCGACAGGGTGGTGGTGATGATGAATGTGTGTGGTGATTGGACTATGGAGAGATCCAGAGGGTGCTAGCAAGCTTGTAGGACCTAATGATTAGAGTTTATGCTTTAGTTCTTTTCTTTAAATACTGTTATGAAGTTTATGTGATTGTGATTGAGTTTGATTCGTATTGTAGCTTATTTATGTCCTATTCTGGGAGTTGTGTTTAGTTCTTGTTGCTAGTCTAGTCTTTTGGTTATAGTATGAATTTATTACTGCGTGGTTGTGAATAAAATGTGTTCCAGCCGCATGTGGCTGCGTATATATCTTGTGTATTATAGATTTGGTCACCGGTACAGGGGAGACTCTGCCGAAATTTTTCGGTAGGAATTCCTCTGAACTGTGATAAATCTAAGTATTGCTAATAATAGCGTCAGTGACACTAGATAGAGAGTTGTAGTTAGGTAACATTCGCCCTTAGAGAGTAGAAGTAAGAAGGGTGGGTTGTTATAGTTGGTATCAGAGCAGTGTTCCATTCTCCAACATCACACACATCAGCATCATCCTCGCCGTCTCCAAGTAAGAAAGTATTTAAATCCTTTCTTTATTCTGCTTTCCTTATTATTAACTGCAGTATAGAGTACTTGTTTTTTTTTTAGTACTAAAGTAAGATAGAAGATTTAGTCTCCCTTTTCTTTATTCATATTTATGTATGATTAGAAGGGTTAAAGTAAGATATCAAGCCTTTACCTTGCATAATTAGATGTTAAGAAAAAAGATGTCCCCGTACCGTTCGTATGAACCAAGATCAGGAGAACGAAGAGCTTAGATCAACTGAGCCCAATCTCTCTGAAGTTGTCTAACCAGACAAGTGCAGCAAGTGATTGCAAGTGATGGCAAACCGGCAAACCTGAGTTCCTCCCCAACCATTAATGTGGAGACCCCCGGTGGTGGAGTCCTATTTGCCCTGAAGTTGCCACAACACCTAGAAGACAAGAAGCATACCTCATCCGGTGGTTGAAACCAGAGCTTCTCGGCACGACCGACCCAGGATGCCCATCTGGTTTAAAACACTAGAGAGCACTATGGAGCTTCTTGACTGGCCAGAAGGTCAGCCTCTTTCCCGCACGTCTGGAGATGCTCGTATGTAGTGGGAGAGGATAAAGACCAAGAGAGTAGTCGATCAGATGAGCTGGGCAGATTTTCAGTTAGAGTTCTATGAAGAGTTCTTTCACCAACAAGCACTATGAGGAGTTTATAGAGTTCAAGCCAGCTAAGATAGAAGACAAGACAGTAGGGAGCCCGGAGCTCCAGTCAAGAAAGTGCAGAAGAACAGAAAGAAGGTAAGAAAGAGGAGGTTTGGGTGGTCTGTGAATATCCCGAGGTATTCCCAGCAGATCTACCTGGACTACCTCCCAATAAATGAGTGGATTTGAGATTGAATTGGTTCCTAGAACCGGTCCAATTTCAAAAGCTCCGTATCGCATGTCTCCAGCAGAGCTGAAGGAGTTACAAGAACAACTACAGGAGTTAGTGACAAAGGCTTCATTCGCCCCAGTCACTCACCTTGGGGAGCTCCTGTGTTGTTTGTCAAGAAGAAAGATGGATCAATGCGGATGTGCATAGACTACAGAGCTTTGAATCAAGTGACAATCAAGAACAAGTACCCCCTTCCCAGGATCGATGATTTATTTGATCAGTTAAGAGGAGCAACAGTGTTCTCAAAGATAGACCTGCGCTCTGGGTACCATCAGCTGACGGTGAAAGAAAGAGATATACCCAGAACGACGTTCAGGACCAGATATGGACATTACGAGTTTGTAGTTATGCCTTTTGGAGTGACCAATGCACCTGCGGTCTTCATGGACTTAATGAACAGAGTGTTCAGAGAATATCTTGACAAATTTGTCATTGTATTCATCGATGACATTCTGGTCTATTCAAGGACCCCAGAGGAGCATGACACACACTTGAGGATAGTACTGCAGACTCTTCAACAGAAGCAACTTTATGCTAAATTCTCTAAGTGCGAGTTCTGGTTAAATCAGGTGGCATTTTTTGGGTCACATAATTTCTAAAGAAGGCATTCAAGTTGGATCCAGCCAAAGTGGAAGCGGTCAACAATTGGAGTAGACCCAAGAACGTCAGAGAGATCAGAAGCTTCCTTGGTTTAGTTATACTGAAGTTCGAGGAGGACTTTTCCAGGATAGCCTCTCCACCCTCAAGAAAGAACAAGAGATTCGAATGGGATAGATGTGCAAGAGAGCTAAGAGAGATTGAGATTGACTCGATCAGTCCATTTGGGCGACAAGAGTTTAACATCTATAGTGATGCTCCAAGATGGGCTTAGGAGCGTACTCATGCAAGAAGGAAAAGTCATAGCTTATGCTTCCAGACAACTCAAAGATTATGAGAAGAAGAACTACCTACTCATGATCTTGGTGAGTACATGTGGGTTTTGCACTTAAACTCTGGCGACATTTGTATGGAGTTCAATCTCTGAAATCTTCACCGAAGGTACTTAAACTTCACCGTAAGGACTTAAACATGAGTGGGAGAGTTCGCAGTCTGAAACCTCTACCACGAGTAAAGCTAACAAGGTAAAGCACAGTGTGGCGCGTATAGAAGTCCAGTCGAAGATCCGAGTGTCTTTGTCATCATTAGCGACCTGGAAGGAGTTGTCAAATTTTGGACTTGAAATTATTTACGGACAGCTCTCCATTGACCTTAGAGTCCACATTGCTGAGGAGATACAGAGAAAGCAAAGTGAAGATCTAGACATCCGTAAGATCAAGGGGGATAGCAGAAGAAGACAAAGAGTTTCGAGTAATGATGACGTATCGGTTTATCGTGAGTCGCATTTGTGCGCGATGATGAATGCAGAAGAAGATCTTAGAGGAAGCTCACACACCATACTCCATGCATCCGGGTTCTTCCAAGAGGTACCAAGATGTGAAAAGTGGTTCTAGTGGTCGGGACTCAAAGAGACGCTGTTGCTAAATATGTGTCAGTGCACCTTGACATGCCGGCGAAGTCAGCATACAGACCGAGGAGTTCTTGACCTCTCAATCCGGAATGGAAATGGGAAGACATATCCATGAACTTTACAGGTCTTCCAAGAACCACCAATGGATATGATGCGATATGGGTAATAGTAGATCGATTGACTGATTGACCAAGTCCATCAATGATCCACTGCATGGCAGACTATATGTTAAAGTGGTAGCGACTTCATGGAGTTCCTAAATCTATCGCTTCGATGGAGATGGGGCTTCACCACTTTTTGGGAGTGCGTGAATGAATGCACCACCAAACTCAAGTTCAAGGCATCTTCCATCCACGGTCAATGGAGACGATGTGCGAGTGAATCAAATTTTAGAGAAGTGTGTACTGTTTCAAGGTTTGAAGTCTGAAGTTGTTTAAGTAAGATTGTGGTAGCAGATTTTGATGAATAGCAGCTCGTACCATTAAGATGACACCTTATGAGGTACTATATGGCAGGAAATGCATGGCAAGAAGCGGAGAGAGAAAAGAAATGGAAGTAGAGTGGGTAGAGGTGATAGACTACTCAAGCAATCCGAAAATCAGAACACAAGAGTTTGACAGCGCCGACACGCCGAGGCCATGGAATTCAAGTAGGAGATTCCTTAAAGTCGCTCCTATGAAGGGAGTGATGAGATTTGGCAAGAAGGGCAAATTAAGTCCTCGCTATGTAGGACCTTACCCGATCATAGAGAGGATTGGGAAAGTAGCTTACAAGTTGGACTTACCACAAGACATGTCAGCAATACATAATGTATTTCATGTCTTCATCATGCTAAGGAAGTGTCTTCGCGACAAGCAAGTGGTTCGAACCTCGGTCGCGGATCCAAGAGGATCTTAGTTATAAGAAGTGACATGTAGGCAAGGAAGCCAAGAGATTGAGAAACAAAGAAGTACCACTAGTGAAGGTCATGACACCCGAACGACACGAGGAAATCACTTAGGAGGCCGGGAGAGAGATGAGACAAAAGTATCCAGACTATTCTAAGTTCGAGGAGGAACTTTTATAAGGTAGGTAAGATTGTGACCAATTTTCCCTATTCTGAGTTTCAAATGTCTATAAAGATATTTGAAAATACTTTTAAAATATTCTTGAGATTTTTAGAAATTTTTAAAGTATTTTTGCGTAATTTTTGGAGGTCGTTTAGTATTTTTACAAAACCAAAGAAGTTTAGGCAAAAAGCGTTGGAATCGAGGTTTGAACCCGGGACCTCGGGTCAGACTGACCCAAACCAAAACCGGCCTGACCAACTAAGCTAGGAGATTTCTGTTAACCGAATATGAGAAGAAATAGATTTAAGGTATAGTATAATGGAAACCCCTAGATATAAGAAAAGGCTTAAGTTTCTCCCGAACCGAAATCCCGAAACCTAATTTCGCTTCCTCCCTCACGCGTGCGATCCTTCTCCTCTCGCGGCGGAAACAAAGAAGCGGGCTTAGGGCTCTTCCTCCGGCGGCCGGCCAAAGCTTTCCGAGGGGTTTTCTTCACCTCCTTACGGTCGTATTGTCGAGGGGAGCACGCGGGCACAGAAGGATCACCGAGATCTCAAGCTTTTCCCGAAACCCTAGCAATCTTTCCTCTCGGTTGTAAGTCCAAGCAAACAAGTGTAAGTACTACTCACCTGTGGTAGGAGTTGCTCCGAGTTTCGATTTTCTTCCTTGCTTCCGGATTTCACAGTGCCGAGTAGAAATACATGTTAGGGCTTTCTTCCTTGCTTCCGGATTTGGTTGTGCCGAATTTCTTGTGTTAGGGATATGGTTCCTCTTGTTTAGGATCATGTTGTGCGGAATTTTCTTTACCAAGGTTGTTTCGGGTCTACTGTACAATTGGGATCAGAAGCTGTGGGTAACAGCTTTCTATAGTTTTTCCTTGCTTTGTACAGAATTTTGGAACCTGGCATAGTAGATTTACTTCTTGTACATGATTAGCTTGGAATTGATAAGCCGTGTAGCGCTAAAATGTGTGCTCGGTTTGTATTTGGCTCTTTGCTGTGGATTGAACAGTATCAACCCTTCAAATTCCCTTTTTGCTGCCGTGAGTCCTTATAGGAAGTTGAGAAGAAGCTTTAAGTAATTTGAGTAGTTTCCATTAGCAATTAGTTGAGCATGTGTAATTTCCCTTGCTGCTATGATACTCAAATTAAATTGTTTAGTTTTCCTTGCCAATTAATGAGCATGAACAGATTCGAATCTGGGTTATCAATGATAATTTTCTTTTGTTGGTTAATTTCCTTTTTGCTGCCCTAGCTATGTTAATCTACCTTTGCTGCCATGGGTTTGTTAAAGAAGAGGAGAAGGAAATTTGAATGGGTTTAGCATGTTGTTTAGATTTTTCCTATGTTGTTTAGATCATTCCCTTGCTGTTTAGTTTTTGTTTGCTAATAGTAAAGCATGAGCAATTATCCATTGCTAATAATTAAGCAAGATCAAATTAGTTTTCTGTTGTTCCATTTTATAGCATGTTTAGAAAGTTTAAAGTAGCATTCTTTTGCCCTATTCTATAGCATGATTAGTAAGGTTAGATTAGCTTTCTTTTGCTTTTATCACAGCATGTTTAGGAAATCTAAATAAGCTCTCTTTTGCCCTATTTTACAGCATGTTTAGTAAGTCCGAGTTAGCTATCTTTTTGCCTATTTTATAGCACGTTAAAGAAGCCTGAAGTTGTATTCTTTTGCTTTACTTATAGCATGTTTAGAAAGTTTAAAGTAGCATTATGTTGCCTATTTTACAGCATGTTTAGAAGGCTCAAAGTTGTTTCTTTTGCCCTATTCTATAGCATGATTAGTAAGGTTAGATTAGCTTTCTTTTGCTTTTATCACAGCATGTTTAGGAAATCTAAATAAGCTCTCTTTTGGTTTATTTTACAGCATATTTAGAAAGTCCAAGTTAGCTTTCTTTTGCTCTATTTTATAGCATGTTTAGGAAATCCAAATTAGCTTTCTTTTGCTTTATTTTATAACATGCTTAGAGAGTTCAGATCTGCTTCCCTTGTGTTATTTTTATATAGCATGTTTGGTTAGTTGTAATCCTATACTTGTTAGAAATATCTACAGAATTCTAATAAACTCTAACAAAGGATTATAAGATTCTAAATCACTACTCGATGTTTCAAAAGATTAATAAACTCGACTATCAATTGAATTAACCGACTTTGATTTGTTCAATTTTATGATAAAGTGCATTCCCTTTATCTAAAACAATTAGATGAGTTTTATTTTTATTTGATCGATTTGATTTAACTTACGTGTGACGAGTATATGCGTTCTCAGCATCACATTAGAATTCTTCTTTCTAAACCTTATCCCTGTACGCTGTCCCCGAGGATAACCTTATCCATCTCTCCTGCAATCGCAACATTCCACATCGGATCCGCGCGCTGGCCTAGCACACGCAGCTAATCCAAACAAATTACTAGTATCCATATATCTATCATCTTTCTCCTCTCCGTTGTTGGATTAAGCTGAAGCAAGTCGCAACCAATCAAGACTCCAACCTTTGAGTTTGCTCCATGGCATTAGCTTCTTCGATCACCATGTGGAAGCCCGCGGTCGGCTTCCTCCGGCCTTTGGCAGGCTCAGAAACATTCTTTCAGCCACTCAGGTTGCCTGCTACCACGGCGGCGGGGCGGCGGCGGGGCGCAGAGCTCAAGGTCCGGGCCTCGTCGTTGTCAGAGAAGGAAAAAGTGCTAAGCAGACTGACGGCGGCAGCTATGGTGGCAGCGCTAGTGATACCGGAAGTGGCGGAGGCAGCGCAGCCAGGCATCTCGCCGTCGTTGAAGAACTTCCTCCTGAGCATCGTGTCCGGCGGGGTCGTGGTCGGCGTGATCGTAGGGGCTGTCATCGCCGTCTCCAACTTCGACCCTGTGAAGCGGAGCTGAGTAGTGGACTGTGCATCGTGGTGTTCAACCAATCATGTGTAACTGCTACCTTAATTTTTAATGTATTCTCTCATAAATCTGGTATATACGATGGAGAGCTTTAATTTTGTCAGAAAATTAATTTTAATAATCAATAAATTAAATAAGAATAAGTATAAATCATAGTAAATCAATTTGAATAGATTATCATAAATTAATTTATCGAATGGAAAAAAATTAATGACAAAAGAACATTGGTCCGATATAATCGGACAAAACTTTTAGCTCGCACATAAATTGGGTTCATATATAGATGGGATTATATAAATGCTACAAGGATGAGAAATTGAAATTAATTTTATTAATTAATTAATTAAACAATTAATTAGTGAATGAATATTAATTAATTAATATTTACAATTTAATATTAATTTAGTTAATTAATATTATTGATTAATCAAATTAATTAATGATAATTGATAATATTTAAATAAAAAAATATGTCCTGTGTTTTTTCACCTCTTAGAAGTGTTGATACAGTCTGACCTGGCTGTTGTTTTGATGTTGACACTGATTTAATTTTGTATCAGATATTAATTAAACTCAGATTGATTACTGATCAAGGTAGATCGAGGATCAGGGAAAACACAGTATGGAAAAGCACGCGAGTCGTCAAGAGAGAGTCGTAGTGGTCCTTCAGATCCTGACAGAGCGGAGGGCTCGGGCCTCAGCTGAGGGACGTGAAGCCTGCGGCTCTGCTCGGTCGCAGTCGGTAGGCTAGTGAGAGTCTTGTAGCACATTCTGACTAGGTCGAGACCACCTCTGTCGCCTCGGATGACCTAGCCGGTGGACTGCCTCCTCCAGACGAGGGCAGCTGGTTCCTGAGTCACTGTCGTTCCCCGGAAAGAGGGAGAGAGCTTGAGCACCTGCTGCCGCCAGGCCGGCCAGAGAGGCCTTAGCTTATTCTCCGGACTGAGGGCTTAGCCGTGACGCGGGCTGTGGCCCGTAGACTTCGCCCACTCACGAGACTCGCAGTTCTCTGCGCCCGGCGAGTCAGAGGGCCCCAGTACGTGCTGGCCTCGACCAGAGGACTGGAAGCGGGCTAGCCTCGTAGGTCGATGAGGACTCCTCTGAGACTCAGTACTCTGGGCTCATAGGCTTTAGGGTTTGGGAAGCTCTAAATGGATCGCATTGGACCGATCCGGTGATCTATATGGTTATCGGATCGGTCACCAGAGATCGATCAGGAGGCAACGGAGTTCGGGAGAAAGGATAGGGGATCGCTCGTGGACCGATCCACCTATAGCCTTAGCTCTCTGGACCGATCTATATGGTCGGTCGCCGATCCACAATAATATTTCTCTGCAACTTCTGACTCGTCTGATTTAACCATCTCCTGTGAGCTTTTTAATTTGCAGGTTGCAGCTATCATGTCAATGCTTAAATTCAAATTAAACTCCATCAGGAGAATAAGACAAAGTGTTCTTTCTACTATGTTTCGCTGCAAATGGTGCAATTGGAGCATCAACGTTTACTGGCTGCGATCTGGATGCGATCAGTTGGCAGTCAGCTTGACTACTGCTTGTTGGTTCGAGCTCAGAGACACCTGCGAAGAACATGGGTTCTATTGGTGTGAGTTCAGAGAACCAGATGAGAAGGAAGAGTGATTGGCGACGCCTTAGCTTGCAGCAGCAATTCGGTGCAGGTTGACAGCGATTCGGTACAGGCTGAACACAGTGGAAAAGCAAAGGTTTTTGAGCTCTTGGCTGAGAAGTTGTTTTCCTTCTTGCGCTCTGCTGTCGTCTTTGTGTGGCTGTGAGTGTATTCTTCATTCTTTCTAGCCACCGATTGTAAGTCTTGTGCTTCATTTACATATCTCCGGAGACTTTGTGGAGAGGTTACTCCACCAGAAGAGAAAAAATCTAGTGATCTATCCGGTGTGATACGAAAGATCAAGGAGTCGCCACCGGACGTGGAGAGGGAGCAAGTTATCCCCAGACCTCGTACATACCGGTGTTAGTGGTGCTTTGTCTTTCTTCTTGTTTTATGCTTTTCTTTGTATATTTCGCTGCAGCTTAACGATTTGTAGGAAGAAATTCCTTAAGCTTTTAGAGGAGGCTATTCACACCCCCCTCTCTAGCCATCCGAAGATCCTAACAAGTGGTATCAGAGCGAGGTTCTCTTCATCCGGATTAACACCCTAAAGAGCAAGAAGATGGCTATGAAGGAAGGGTTTAGCACCAATCGTCCACCCTACTTCGACGGAGTGGACTTTCAATATTGGAAAAGCCGCATGGAATATTATCTCAAGACCGACATCTCAATGTGGTTATCCGTCAAGGAAGGGTTTACACCTCCGAAGGACGAAGAAGGTAAGGAACTAGACTCATTAAGATGGTCCGCCGAGCAAACTCGCAAAGGACAAGCCGATGCCAAGGCAGTGGTCACTCTACAATGTGGGATAGCCAAGGACCAACTCGTCAAGGTAGGTCCATTCATGAGTGCAAAAGACTTGTGGAACAAGCTCATCGAGCTCCAAGAAGGAACTCGAGACTCTCGGATCGCCAAGAGAGATTTATTCTTAAATCAATTACAAAACCTCACCATGAAGGAGAACGAGATGGTAAGTGAACTACACGGAAGGTTCAAAGAAATTATCAATGGTCTTCATTCCGTAGATGAACGCGTAGAGAATCGCGATCTTGTAAGGTATGTTCTCAAAGCCTTTCCGATGAATGCCTTGTGGTCATCTATGGTAGATGCCTACAAGGTCTCTAAGGACCTTTCAATTGTTAAATTAGATGAATTTTTTTGTGAAATGGAACTCCATGAATTTGCTAACAAGGGTCAAAAAGAGAAAGGTATTGCCTTAGTTGTAGGAGAAAAGAGCAAAGATGGAGGAAGGAAGAAAGAAAAGAAGAAGGAAAAAGAGATTCCTTCATCCTCATCCTCATCCTCATCCTCCTCCGAGTCCGATGATGAAGGTGGATCATCATCAAGCGAGATGGCCAACTTTGTAAGGAGAATCATGAGAAGGAGCCGGAGATACAAAGGGAAAGGTAAATCTATCGATCAAAATGTTGATAAAACTAATGTCACTTGTTTTGAGTGTAGTAAGAAAGGACATTATCGGAGCGAGTGTCCAAAACTCAAGAAGAAAGAGGAAAGGGCCAAAAAGAAGAAAGCTCTCAAAGCTACTTGGGATGAATCCTCCTCAAGCTCATCGGAGGAAGAGAAGAAGGAGAAAAGCACACGTCAATTAACGTTCATGGCAAGGGAGGAATCGAATTCCGGGAGTGATGGTGACACGAGTGATACCTCAGCCGCGGGTTCATCATCTTCGGATGATGAAGAGGTAACTTCTCCTCATTTAGAAAAATGTTATAAAATCATTGCACATTTATCTACTTTACTTAAGAAATCAAAAACTCAAATTAAATCATTAAAAGATGAAGTAGAGCACTTGAGGGCCCTTAGGGAAGATGAGGTCGATGACCTACATCAAGAGGCCCTTGAGGATGAGAACAAAGCCTTAAAGGGTGAAGTTGAGAAACTCAAGAAAATGCTTGAAAAATTCTCAACTAGCTCTAAGACCTTAGATATGATTCTAAATGCCCAAAGGGCGGTCTATAACAAGGCAGGGTTGGGATATCAACCTAAGGAGTCTAGTTTCATTTCGCTAGTGTCTAGAACCCAATTTCATAGATCACATGCTTCTAGGGTTCATGAGACTAGGAAGGTTGTGACCAAGGCATGGGTTCCTAGGTCGTTTATTATAGATGCATTAGGTCCCAAGATTTGGATACCTAAAACGTCTATCTTTCGTGTCTTGTAGTCATTGGTCAAGGGGGAACATCTATCAACTTGGTTTGTTGATAGCGGATGCTCCAAGCACATGATCGGGGGCAAGTCACTCTTTACTACCCTTCATAACAAAAATAGAGGTAATGTGTCGTTTGGTAATAATGGTAGCCTTAAGGTTATAGGAGTTGGAGACATTCATATATCCGAATGTCTCCAAATTAAGAATGCCCTTCTAGTCAAGGGGATGACCTTTAATCTCCTAAGTGTCAGCCAATTGTGTGATACGGGTTACACAATTGAGTTTCATTCAAGTCAATGTCTGGTCAAACACATTGATACACTTGACACGGTACTAGTAGGCACAAGGGTAGATAACATTTATCAAGTATCTTTTAAAAGTGCTACTAATGCCTCTGCTAAGTGTTTCATGTCAAAAGAAGAAGAATCATGGCTTTGGCATAGGAGGTTGGCCCATGTGAACATGAAGAATATTCGAAAGCTGGCCAACAAAGGATTAGTGCGAGGCCTACCAAGCATCAAGTACCAAAAGACAAAATTATGCGATGCATGTCAAAAGGGTAAGCAAACAAAAGCGTCTCATAAAGGTAAAAGCGCTGTGAGTACATCTACTGCTTTAGATTTATTGCATATGGATTTATTTGATTGCAGTAATGTCATTTCATTGAATGGAAGTAGATACTGCTTAGTGATCATTGATGATTTTACTAGATATACATGGACTTTCTTTTTGAAAAATAAGGATCAAACCATAGATATTTTTGTTTCTTTTTGTAGAAGAACTGAAAATGAAAAATCAACAACAATTAAAACAATTAGAAGTGATCATGGTGGAGAATTTAAAAACCATAGATTTTTAGAATTCTGTCAAGAAAAAGGATATAGGCATGAGTTCTCTACTTCAAGGACCCCACAGCAAAATGGGGCTGTGGAGAGAAAGAACCGAGTCTTGCAAGAGGCTGCACGAAGCATGCTCAATGAGTACTCACTACTAAGTTACTTGTGGGCTGAAGCTGAAAATACAGCATGTTATGTGAAAAACCGAGTCTTGATACATAGGTTTTTAGGAAAGACTCCCCATGAACTTTGGTTTGGGAAACCCCCTAGAATTAAACATCTTAGGGTGTTTGGTTGTATGGTGTTTATCTTGAACACCAAGGATCATCTTGGAAAGTTCACGGCTAAGGCTGATAGTACTCTCTCATCAGCAAAGCCTATCGAGTCTACAACAATAGGACTAAATTGATTGAAGAATCCTCGGATGTAGCATTTGAAGAAATCCCTAAATCAAATGATCAATCGAGGGATGTAGGAGAAATTCAATTTGAACTTAGAAGTCTAAGTTTGAATGATCAAAACATAGAAAGAGTCGAAGTTGACGATGATGATGAGCAAAGGCAACAAAGGGTTCAGGCTGATCCTTTGCCTGATACTGAGTCCTTGCCTGTGCCTAGTGAGACCACTCATGAGACACCGCCAACACCAAGGTAATCTAGAATAGCCTCTAGTCATCCTCAAGACCAGATTGTTGGAGACATCCAACAAGGGGTTAGGACTAGATCATTCTTTAGAAATGAGTCTAACGAGGTCGCCTTGATCTCAGAAATCGAACCAAAATTAGTTGGTGAGGCATTGCACGATCCTGACTGGATCATAGCTATGCAAGATGAGTTAGGTCAATTTGAAAGGAGCCAAGTGTGGGACTTAGTTCCTAGACCTAAGAAGACCACCATTATTGGAACCAAATGGGTCTTCAAAAATAAGTTAAACCAAAAGGGAGAAGTCATAAGAAACAAGGCAAGACTTGTAGCCAAGGGCTATAGTCAAGTCGAAGACCTCGATTATGATGAGACTTATGCTCCCGTGGCCCGATTAGAGTCCATTCGTTTAATGTTAGCTTTTGCTGCACATAGAGGCTTCAAGCTCTATCAAATAGATGTTAAATCGGCCTTCTTAAACGGTTTCATTAAAGAAGAGGTCTTTGTTGAACAACCACCGGGGTTTGTGAATACCGAAGCTCCAAACCACGTGTACAAGCTCAAGAAAGCTCTTTATGGGCTTAAACAAGCACCTCGAGCTTGGTACGAAAGGTTGTCAACTTACTTACTAGAAAAGGGTTTTGTAAGAGGTCAAATAGATCCAACACTATTTCTGCGTAGAGATGGTGAAAACATATTTGTAGCCCAGGTGTATGTCGATGACATAATTTATGGCTCAAATAATAAGGGTTATTTGAATGAATTTATCACTCACATGGAAAGTGAGTTTGAGATGAGTCTGGTGGGAGAATTGACATTCTTCCTTGGACTTGAAATCAAACAAACTCGAGATGGCATTTATGTCCATCAGACAAAATACACTCAAGAGATGCTCAAGAAATTCAAAATGAATGACTCTAAGGAAGTATTCACTCCAGTGGCAACAAACACTCGCCTTGACAATGATGAGAATGGAAAACCAGTTGATCTAACGCAATATAGAAGCATGATCGGTAGTCTTCTATATCTCACAGCTAGTCGACCGGACATACTTTTTGCTGTGGGCATGTGCGCTAGATATCAAGTATGTGCCAAGGAATCTCATTTAATTGCAGTTAAGAGAATCCTGAGATACCTTAAGGGCACAATTAGAGTAGGTCTCTGGTACCCTCGTACTGAGTCCTTTGATTTGATAGGCTATACCGACTCTGATTATGCTGGGTGCAAATTGGATCGGAAAAGCACTAGTGGGGGTTGCCAATTTTTAGGTTCATCATTGGTTAGTTGGTCAAGTCGGAAGCAACACTGTGTTGCTCTCTCCACGACCGAGGCTGAATACATTGCCATGGGAGAGAGTGTATCACAATTGTTGTTGATGATCCACACCCTAGAAGATTATGGGCTTTCGTATAAAGGAGTACAAGTGTTGTGTGACAACATCAGCAAAATAAACCTAACGAAAAATCCAGTCGATCATTCAAGGACCAAACACATTGAAGTGTGTCATCACTTCATTAGAGATCACGTAGCTAGGGGAGACATTGCGCTAACATATGTTGAGTCAAAATCAAACCTAGCCGATATTTTCACCAAACCCCTTCCGGAAAATGAATTTAGTCATTTAAGGAGAGAATTGGGAATGTGTCTGGCTCAATAGGCCATTAGGACTTCATCATTATCAATAAGGACAATTAAAACGACAAGAGAAATTGGGAAATTAATTTGGGCAACTTGGGGACATCTCACACAAACTATAAGGTTTAAGAAATTATTTTTGTTTGCTAGAAATGGGGTGAGATGCTAGGATCAGCCAAATTATTCAAAATGTATCATGCATCCCTTGAATAATTAGGTTGAAGAGACATAAATCGAGTATGGGGAAGACCATTACATAATTCATGTGTATTTGGTTCCTAGATCTTACTCATATATTCCAACCAAGGAAACTTGGTTGGACCTTTACCTAGAAATTAACTAACTTTGGTTGATGTGTTGATTGATACCTTTGATCGATACCTTTCATGATTTTGATTGAAAATAGGACAAGTTGTTGAAGTAATGATAGAAATTTGGATATATTTTAAAAAACTCGAAACTGATCATAGCAAGGATGTGTTTTGAACTAGGTAATAAATAGCTTGAGTCTTGATTAATACCTTAGTTCACTATAGATCATAGTTTCAGAAGTTTTTCTGGTTTTGAAACCTTAAGGTTCAAAACGTCTGAACTCTATGCGTTTGGAGTTGGTCTGTTTTTTTTTATGTTTGGAACCTTCTGGTTCTGAACAATTTCAGACCATAAGAGCTCATCATTCGGAAATATTTATGTTTATAGATTCTTCAGGTTCTAGGTTCTGAATTTGGAAGTTTCTGAACTTCTTGATTTCTGAATCTTCAGAATTCTCGATAGAAAACTTCCACGAATTTCAGTTACTGAAATTCCTGGAGCATCGTCAATTTGTCAGACACTGATCGGTCTACAGTCCGATTAGGAGAGACTGGATCGGTCTGTCGACCGATTCTTGATCGGTCCACCGATCGATCAGGGTATTCCCTGACCGATTAGGAGGTTCCCTGATCGGTCAGGATCTCTCCTGATCGGACAGCCGTCCGATCATATCAACACCTGGATCATATCCCTCTTAACTCTTCTCGATCCTTTCTCTTCCCATTGCACGCCGAAGCCCTAGCCGATACCCTCCTTCGCCTCAACTCTTCTCTCCGTTATCCGAAAGATACATAAATGGCACCAAGGTAACTCCATTCTCCCCGAGCTCTACTCATTTTGGCACTTCATTTTCATTTCTCACCGTATCTTTGTAATTTGGCTTGGTTCTCGGTTGTTGGTGGCTTCCGTGCTCACCTATTTGCCCCGTTCGTGTCACATTTTTAACCTTTAGGAAGAAACAAGTTAGTGAGGGAACCTCTAAGTCGTCAACTGAGAAATCTAAATCTAAGGCTCCCTCCCGACCTCAACCATCCGTTTCTGGAAGATTTCCAAACCATCACTTTGAACAAGCCTTTCAACAAAGAACCTTCAAACTGCTTCCTTGTAGGTCTGTGGATCAAAAATTCATGGATGAATTTTGTCCATCTGTGTCAGAAATACTTGCCTATTACAAACTTGATTCTCTAGTTTATTTATAATGGGACATCAATTACGACTTAGTATCTGAGTTTTATAATAATCTTCATCAAACTAATGATGTTAATTATAGAACTAGAGTTGCTAAGCAAACTATTGATTTCTCTTTCTCGGCCTTCTTTGATTATCTAGCTTGCCGGAGGTGTTCAGGAAATGTCTTTTCCATATATCCTGATTTACCAGACCCCTTACCTTCTCCCTTTGATGTCTCATCTGACTCCATTTATGAGTATTTCTTCGGACATCCTAGACCGGGTGGACAAGATGAGTTAGATGTTGATTTTCCTACCTTTGCAACCCTGAGACTATCTGCCCCAGATTACATTCTTCTGCCAATCACATCTAAACCCTTGTCAGAGATCTGACCATATCACTGTCTGATGCTTTATGGATTGCGTCGGCGTCTTGATTTTGACATCATGTCGAGTATTTATTCGTCTATCATCTCCTATAGTGAGCCTAACAGCTTCACCGTTTATATGCCTTATAGGCATATAATTACGGATTGGCTCGAGACCCTACAGATTGATGTCTCCAAGGGAAGGATAGTCAAGATGGTGAGGCAGGACTACAGACTTGGAAAACATGCATTTTCCAAGTCTGGCATCATAGGATAGTATGGGACGGTTCGTTGGAAGGACGGAGACACGTGAGTTACCATGGGCACCTCATGACTGTCATGCTCTCCTCCTCCTCCGCCGAGTATGAAGAGGCGATCCCTGATCTGTGGCAAATGGAGAGTCGCATCGATCAAACGATGATGAGCTCCATGGTTGCGTTCGGATTGACCGGCGTTACGATGATCTACAGCATTTGGCGACACAAAGGATGGATGGCCACTACCCACCTCCGCGTACTCGTGCTATCCACGGCGGCCTCGGACTCAATCCTCCAGCTGATGATGATGATGCTCCTCATATTGAGGATGTTGATTGATACACCTTGTTTTATGTTGGTCATTTTGATTGCCTATGTTTCGGATACTGTTTGATAGATACATGTGTCTGACCTAGATATTAGCTGTTTTCATATATTTATGCTACTCGTTTTTCTATTACTTGCTTCTCTTTATCTTTCAGTTCTTATTGGCTATTTATATGCTTTTCATATGCCATATCTTGATTGTCTCTTATTTACTGTCCGATAGTACACTTAGAGGGAATTCTATGTGAATTAAGAAAGAGACAGTATGGGTTAAGGGGGAGTCCTTTAAGTCTTATTGTCTAACTCGCACCTTTTCGGTGTTTGACAAAGGGGGAGAAGATAACTAAGTTTAGAGATGAATGAAATTTTGATTTTAGGGGAGAGGATAACCTTGAGGATTATTGACTTCCTTACATAGTGTTGTATCCGTCTTAGGGGGAGGATCTTGATTCCCCTAAAATTATGGAAAATGAGCATTTCTGATCTAAACTTAAATCGTGTTGTCAAACAACAAAAAGGGGGAGATTGTTGATACAGTCTAACCTAGCTGTTGTTTTGATGTTGACACTGATTTAATTTTTTATCAGATATTAATTAAACTCAGATTGATTACTGATCAAGGTTGATCAGGTGGAAGGGAAAAGTCCAAGTATGGAAACTTGACACGCAGAGTCGGAGAGGGCTTGGCAGCTCGTTCTCTGGACCGGACGGAGTCGAAGAGGGTTCGGCAGCTCGTTCTCCGGACTAGGTCAGAGAGGGCTCGGTAGCTCGTTCTCTGGACCGGACAGAGTCGGAGAGGGCTTGGTAGCTCGTTCTCTGGATTAGGTCAGAGATGGCTCGGTAGCTCGTTCTCTGGACCGGACGGAGTCGGAGAGGGCTCGACAGCTCTTTCTCCGGACTAGGTCAGAGAGGGCTCGGTTGTAACACCCCAAATTTCATGATTTAGAGTTCTAAAAGACCTTATTAAAATCTAGAAATGTTTTAGAAAAATTCTAGAGATTTTTAGGAATTTATAGAGTATTTTTATGCAATTTTTGGAGTTCGTTTGGTATTTTTACCAAGAGGAAGAAGTTTAAAAAAAAAGAAGAAGAAAGAAAAATGTTGAAGTTGGGTTTTGAACCCAAGACCTCGGGCTTGACCCGAGTCTTAACATAAGTCAGCCAACCAACTGAGCTAAGCAAGTTTTGTTTAATATATGGAACAAATGGTATTTAAAGAATTAAAGAATAGTTGGTAACAGAAAAATAATTAAAAGGGGGAAAAAGTGCGCAGCGGAGGATTCGAAACCGCAACCCTTGATTTGGTCCAAACATGGCTGACCAACTGTTCCGCGGTTATTTCGTGAATAGATAAGAACATGTAATATTGTTAAGTTATAAAAGGACAAGTTAAGAGGGGGTTAAGTTATTTTCTTTTCTCTCCCGTAACCTAATTCCTTCTCCCTTCTCTCGAGTTCGACGGCGCGATCTTCGTGAGCGAAAACGAAGCCGAGGAAGCTAGGGCTTCTCCGACGAGCACCCCTCTCCGTGGAGTCTTCGTACCATCGGGCTCCTCTCGTCAAGAAGGAAGTCGGGAGCACGAAGAAGAGCCGGGATTGGGAGCTCACCCGAACCCTAGAAGCACTAGGAGGTTTCTCCTTTGGCTGTGAGTCAAGGAAACGAAGGTAAGTCGCTTACTCACCTGCAGTAGGATAGCTCCGGACTTCTATTTCTTTGGTGTTCCAAATTTGTTCTGAGAAGAAGGTTAGATTAGGGTTGCTGCCGTGACCTTCAAAGGAAGATTAGATTGTGTTTTTGTGTGGAGCACTATCTGGATTTCAATTGAAGTTCTTATGAATTTCATGTATGCCCTATGGTTTATGGGGAGTTTATTTTCCTTGTTTTCTTCATGCGAGTAAAGTTATAGATTAATTAGAGTTCCTTTATTTGTTATGGGAAGGATTCTGTGCAGGGATTTTAGTTAAAGGATGGTTGGTGTTACTTGCTGTTTGTATTCCTTATGATAGATTGTGAACAGAGTGGATTTTGAAATATTTTGAGCACGTTCCAACTATGACCTCTTAGTTGCTAGTATTTTCTATCTGGTTTACATACTGATTTGTGGGTGTTTTTAATTTAGTTTATTGGGTTATTAGTTCAGACATGGTGAGCATATCACTAAGGTTTCACTATACTGGGCGTGCACAAAATGAGGACTTAAATGATGACATATATGTTTAATTTTGAGCTCCTAATGTCTTTATACAAGTTTAGTTTTAAGTTCATATGCTTTGTTTGCATGAGCTATAGACTTGACCGTATAGTTCCTTGTTCTAAACTAATGCTGCACATGTAATGCTGTAGATAAGTATTTGAGACGAATAGCCTTAGTTTTAGTTTCTTTTTACAGTGTGAAATTCAACATTCTGCATTTTAGTTTGTTTTTGTGTTGAATTGTTGAGCAGGAATAAATCCTTTCGAAGATATTATGCGGGTTAGATTAGGTCAAGAAAGGAGATTAGATTTTATAAGAATAGTATGCAGATTTTATAAGTATAGCATGCAGATTTTTATAAGTATAGTATGCAGATTTTAGATAAGCTTAATATGCAGATTTTAGTTAAGCTTAGCATGTAGATTCATGTTAAGCTTTGTATGCAGATTTTTGTTTAAGCATTTTTAGAATTTGTTTAAACATTTCAGTTTTGTAAGAAGCATTCTTTTATAAGAAAAGTATAAGAAAGATAAAGAAGAGAAAGAAAAGGCCGAGGCCTTAAGTAGATCCTAAAGTCGAGACTTTAGGGATTTTTAGCACACAAGGTGCCTATTAAAATGCCAAGGCATTTAAAGAAGAAGTAATTAAGATTATAAGTATTTTACTTTTAAGAAGAGGCTAGTACCCGACATCCAAGAGCTTGTCGTTAAACAAATCCAGGTGTCCAATTCCGAGGTCTTGGCCCTGGTAGACCGAGGTCTGCTCTTTTAGGATTGGTGGCTCGCTACCCCAACCTATTAGGGAACGCGCATAAGATGGTACTATGCCTGGGCCCAAGAAGAAGTTGATTATTATTTTGAAGTATTATAAGTATAAGCTTTTGAACTAATAAAACAATGTGTTTACAAAAGTTTACAAGTATTAAAGAATAAGTTTAAATAAGTGAAATAAAAGAATAAGTTTTTAAGTAAGTTTAATAAGAATCAGAAAGTGTTTAGAATTCAGTAAGTTAAATTCTTTATGCTAGCATGATAGTATAGACTTGTCTTACATGTTTAGCCTTTCAGTATGTTTCTTTACTATTAGAAGAGCATGAGTTAGCTTACTGTTATTTGCTATTTATGAGCATGAGTAGCTTTACATGTTAGCATTCAGTTTTAGCATGTTTTTATTTATATACATGCATATCGAGTTTTGTGAGTTAGATAGCGCTTACTAAGCAAATTTTGCTTATAGACTACACTTCCTCTTACTGCAGATACAGGAAAGGAAAAGATATAGAAAGGAAGGCGACAAGGAGGTGTTCGAGGGATGTGTGATGCCAGGACTATGGAAGCCTTGGGACTTAGTTTAAGAATTTAATGTTATGTTTTTATTTTTTATTTATATTTATCGGGTTTATTTATTTATTTGCATTTTCTTATTTCATAATGCGATTTATCTTTTGTTATTTGTTATTCCTTTATATATATCTATTTGTCAGTACTGATGTTTATAGGTATTTGTTGATTTGGTCACCGGTACAAGGGAGACTCTGCCGAAATTTTTCGGTAGGGTTTCCATTTGATTTTTAATCATACCGGTTAAGTAGAGTTAGTAGTTAAGTAACGGTCATCCTTAGAGTGTAGTAGTAGTAAGAAGGGTGGTCGTTACAGTTGGTATCAGAGCAGTTCCCATTCTCCAGCATCACACATCAGCACCATCCTTGCCGTCTTCAAGTAAGAAAGTATTTAATTTTCTTTTATGCTTTCTTTATTATTTGCAGTATAGAGTATCTGCTTATATGTGCTTAGGAAAGAAGTAGAAAATTCATGTTTTAATTTTCTATGTTTTGATACATATGCCTAGAAAGAATAGAGACAATTTTAATGTTGTTCTCTTATATTCATATACGTAAGTATGCTTAGAAAGTATAGAGAAGATATCAAGCCTTCCAAGGACCACTAATGGGTACGATGCGATATGAATAATATAAGACCGAGAAGCTAAGAGACTAAGGAACAAAAGAGTATCATTAGTAGAAGTCTTTTAGAACCAGAAGCATGAGGAATTTACTTAGGAGCATGAGGACAGTATGAGATAAAAATGTTCAGAATTATTCTAAGTTCGAGGACGAACTTTTTATAAGGGAGGGAGAATTGTAACACCCCAAATTTCATGATTTAGAGTTCTAAAAGACCTTATTAAAATCTAGAAATGTTTTAGAAAAATTCTAGAGATTTTTAGGAATTTATAGAGTATTTTTATGCAATTTTTGGAGTTCGTTTGGTATTTTTACCAAGAGGAAGAAGTTTAAAAAAAAAGAAGAAGAAAGAAAAATGTTGAAGTTGGGTTTTGAACCCAAGACCTCGGGCTTGACCCGAGTCTTAACATAAGTCAGCCAACCAACTGAGCTAAGCAAGTTTTGTTTAATATATGGAACAAATGGTATTTAAAGAATTAAAGAATAGTTGGTAACAGAAAAATAATTAAAAGGGGGAAAAAGTGCGCAGCGGAGGATTCGAAACCGCAACCCTTGATTTGGTCCAAACATGGCTGACCAACTGTTCCGCGGTTATTTCGTGAATAGATAAGAACATGTAATATTGTTAAGTTATAAAAGGACAAGTTAAGAGGGGGTTAAGTTATTTTCTTTTCTCTCCCGTAACCTAATTCCTTCGCCCTTTCCTCTCTCGCGCGCGCGACAGCGCTGTTCGGGCGACGGCGTCGGCGATCTTCGTGAGCGAAAACGAAGCCGAGGAAGCTAGGGCTTCTCCGACGAGCACCCCCTCCGTGGAGTCTTCGTACCATCGGGCTCCTCTCGTCAAGAAGGAAGTCGGGAGCACGAAGAAGAGCCGGGATTGGGAGCTCACCCGAACCCTAGAAGCACTAGGAGGTTTCTCCTTTGGCTGTGAGTCAAGGAAACGAAGGTAAGTCGCTTACTCACCTGCAGTAGGATAGCTCCGGACTTCTATTTCTTTGGTGTTCCAAATTTGTTCTGAGAAGAAGGTTAGATTAGGGTTGCTGCCGTGACCTTCAAAGGAAGATTAGATTGTGTTTTTGTGTGGAGCACTATCTGGATTTCAATTGAAGTTCTTATGAATTTCATGTATGCCCTATGGTTTATGGGGAGTTTATTTTCCTTGTTTTCTTCATGCGAGTAAAGTTATAGATTAATTAGAGTTCCTTTATTTGTTATGGGAAGGATTCTGTGCAGGGATTTTAGTTAAAGGATGGTTGGTGTTACTTGCTGTTTGTATTCCTTATGATAGATTGTGAACAGAGTGGATTTTGAAATATTTTGAGCACGTTCCAACTATGACCTCTTAGTTGCTAGTATTTTCTATCTGGTTTACATACTGATTTGTGGGTGTTTTTAATTTAGTTTATTGGGTTATTAGTTCAGACATGGTGAGCATATCACTAAGGTTTCACTATACTGGGCGTGCACAAAATGAGGACTTAAATGATGACATATATGTTTAATTTTGAGCTCCTAATGTCTTTATACAAGTTTAGTTTTAAGTTCATATGCTTTGTTTGCATGAGCTATAGACTTGACCGTATAGTTCCTTGTTCTAAACTAATGCTGCACATGTAATGCTGTAGATAAGTATTTGAGACGAATAGCCTTAGTTTTAGTTTCTTTTTACATTGTGAAATTCAACATTCTGCATTTTAGTTTGTTTTTGTGTTGAATTGTTGAGCAGGAATAAATCCTTTCGAAGATATTATGCGGGTTAGATTAGGTCAAGAAAGGAGATTAGATTTTATAAGAATAGTATGCAGATTTTATAAGTATAGCATGCAGATTTTTATAAGTATAGTATGCAGATTTTAGATAAGCTTAATAAGCAGATTTTAGTTAAGCTTAGCATGTAGATTCATGTTAAGTTTTGTATGCAGATTTTTGTTTAAGCATTTTTAGAATTTGTTTAAACATTTCAGTTTTGTAAAAAGCATTCTTTTATAAGAAAAGTATAAGAAAGATAAAGAAGAGAAAGAAAAGGCCGAGGCCTTAAGTAGATCCTAAAGTCGAGACTTTAGGGATTTTTAGCACACAAGGTGCCTATTAAAATGCCAAGGCATTTAAAGAAGAAGTAATTAAGATTATAAGTATTTTACTTTTAAGAAGAGGCTAGTACCCGACATCCAAGAGCTTGTCGTTAAACAAATCCAGGTGTCCAATTCCGAGGTCTTGGCCCTGGTAGACCGAGGTCTGCTCTTTTAGGATTGGTGGCTCGCTACCCCAACCTATTAGGGAACGCGCATAAGATGGGCCCAAGAAGAAGTTGATTATTATTTTGAAGTATTATAAGTATAAGCTTTTGAACTAATAAAACAATGTGTTTACAAAAGTTTACAAGTATTAAAGAATAAGTTTAAATAAGTGAAATAAAAGAATAAGTTTTTAAGTAAGTTTAATAAGAATCAGAAAGTGTTTAGAATTCAGTAAGTTAAATTCTTTATGCTAGCATGATAGTATAGACTTGTCTTACATGTTTAGCCTTTCAGTATGTTTCTTTACTATTAGAAGAGCATGAGTTAGCTTACTGTTATTTGCTATTTATGAGCATGAGTAGCTTTACATGTTAGCATTCAGTTTTAGCATGTTTTTATTTATATACATGCATATCGAGTTTTTGTGAGTTAGATAGCGCTTACTAAGCAAATTTTGCTTATAGACTACACTTCCTCTTACTGCAGATACAGGAAAGGAAAAGATATAGAAAGGAAGGCGACAAGGAGGTGTTCGAGGGATGTGTGATGCCAGGACTATGGAAGCCTTGGGACTTAGTTTAAGAATTTATTAAAAATGTATTAGATGAGTCATTTAGTCTTACGTTAATTGTATGTTTTATTTTGTTTCCGCTATTTATTACGTGCATGCTTTGATTTCATTAAACTGGTGATGTTATTCCTTTTGGTTGTGAAAATATATGTTCCAGTCGTTGAGTATAGTTTGTTTGTATTGTTGATTTGGTCACCGGTTGCCGAAATTTTTGGTAGGGTTTCCATGTGATTTTAATCATACCGGTTAAGTAGTAGTTAAGTAACGGTCATCCTTAGAGTGTAGTAGTAGTAAGAAGGGTGGTCGTTACATCTAGCTCTCGACCGGACGTGGAAGTCGGAGGGTAGCTCGCCTCCGACTAGGTCGTGAGGGCTGGCTCATTCTCTAGACCAGAAGGCTTTAGGTTTAGGGAAGCTCTAAACCTACATAGGCATTGGATCGGTGGACCGATCCGATACTATGGTTATCGGATCCGATCAATAACTGTGAATCATCAGACCGATCAGAGGCAACGGAGTTCAGAGAAAGGATAGGGGTGGACCGATCTCGATCGGTCCACGCACCATTCCTCTCGACCGATTATGGATCGGTGCGGCGATCCATAATATTTTCTCTCCGATTTAACCATCTCCTGAGCTTTTTAATTTGCAGTTGCGGTATCATGCCAATCCTTAAATTCAAATTAAACTCCATCAGGAGAATAAGACAAAGTGTTCTTTCTATCGTGTTTCGCAAATGGTGCAATTGGAGCATCAACGCGATCCGGCTACGATCGGTTGGCGATGACGACTATCGCTTGTTGGTTCGAGCTCGAGACACTGAACATGGGTTCTATTGGTGTGAGTTCAGAGAACCAGATGAGAAGGAAGAGTGATTGGCAACGCCTTAGCTTGCAGCAGCGATTCTGAATGCAGTGGAAAAGCAGAGGCATAAGAAGAAGGATGAAGAGATAAAACGGTCGGTCGATCAAGCAAGTGAAAAAAAAAAGGTTTTTTGAGCTCTTGGCTGAGAAGCTGTTTTCCTTCTTGCGCTCTGCTTTTACTGTCGTCTTCGTGTGGCTGTGAGCGTATTCTTCATTCTTTCTAGCCACTGATCATTGTAAGTCTTGTGCTTCATTTACATATCTCCGGAGACTTTGTGGAGAGGTTACTCCACCGAGAAGGATGAAATCTTTAGCCGGAATCTATCCGGGGTGTGATCTACCGAAAGATCAAGGAGTCGTCCACCTTACGGACACGCCGAGGAGTAGGGACAAGTTATCCCCGAACCTCGTACATACTGGTGTTAGTGGTGCTTGTCTTTCTTTTTCTTGTTTTATACTTTCGTTTGCATATTTCCGCTGTGCTAACGATTTGTAGAAAGGAATTCCTTAAGCTTTTAGAGGAGGCTATTCACACCCTCCCTCTCTAGCCATCCGAAGATCCTAATAAGAAGAACTCTTTTCTTATTGAGTAATCTTTCATCCCTATAGGGATGAAAGAAATTCCACTCTTTTTATTCAAATCACTTAAAATTTCAAATTGTGAAATCTCCACTTTAGCTCTTTTCTCTCTCCTCTCTAAAAAGTTTCAAAAGTTTCAAGGTTTGCCCTCATTATTTGAATGAGTATTTATTTCAATAGATCTTGGAGATAATTTCTAGTGAGTATAAAATACTTTGTTGGGTATTTGATCTTTCCATGCAAAGCGTCAATGTACTAGGGCAAAAATGTCCCTCAAAGTTTTCCTGCTTGTATCTTACCGCGGGATCAATGATAATAGGTCGCTTAGGGTGAATAATGTCACCTTAGCTTTGTAATTTTAGGTCCAAAAGGCTTTAAATATTCATCGGGGCTCAAAATTTTGAATGATTCTTGTTGTAATACGGAAATCTCAGTGCGATGATGCAATGGCAGAAGTCCACCTCGCAACCGAGAGCAAGATGGGAAAGCCTTCTATTCGCTTTCTCCTTGTGGCATGGCAATTATTCCTACCACTACAAGAAATACATCGATTAGCAAGCGACATTTCCATCGCTATATAATCAGTCGCTAAATGCTTTTACTTATTGATTATCTATAGAAATATTTGGTCGCAAAAATTCCATCATTAATCCATTTAGCGATGGAATTTTGGATTTTGTCATTAAGTGATAGAAATTAAAATTAGTCGCTAAATATAGGACCAAAATTAAAATCCGTCGTTAATTCATTGATAAAAATTAATACGCCTTCGCTAATTCAATGATTAAATTAATATGTTGTTGCTAAGTTAATGACTAAAATTAATATTCTATTGCTAACTTAGCGATGACATATTAATTTTTGTCGCTAACTTAGCAACGGTGTATTAATTTCTATCATTAATTTAGCATTAGAACTCAAAATGTCGCCGTTAAATTAGCGATATATATTTCCATCATTGATTTCAACAAAATTGTTGTCATAAACACCCTAAAATTAATTTAAATCCTGTAATACATTAATCACAACATTCAACATTTATCACAAAACAATATTCATTCAATATTCAACAAAATTAAACAATATCCAACAAGTACAATATCCAATATAATATTCAACTTACATTCAACAAAAAGCAACGTTAAAATACACTTATCCATACAAAACAATCAAATGATTCTAGTTTCTTCATATCACATCTTGTTAAAAAATAAATACACTCATCACTTCTTTTGGCTTCCTTTTTTCTCACAATCTAATGTTGTTGCAGTAAGTATAATATGATAAGTTTAATAAAAACAAGGACATGCACAATTCAAATTCAATTAAAAACAATACAATACGTTTAACACTATGTTTTTTTTATTTTAAAACAATCTCATATATGAATATAAAGTTAAGCTACATATTAGTTGGATAACATTGATTATATAAGGACAAAAGTCCCTTAGTTTGAAAAATATAAATTTAATATGCTTTAAAAGAATACATACCTTAATGATAGAATATAATATCAAATCTAGTTCTTTAATTATATTTTATCTACATTGTTCCTAAAAAGATATAATGTAATTAGAGCTATATATTATATCAAAATTAATAGAACCTTTTATCTACATTGTCTTGAGTCTCTTGTAAGTCAAAACCATAGGGTGTTTGAAAATTTAGACTCCATCGATATATGAATTCTTGTATTTGCTGATCTACTGTCGTTTTGACCCGATCATCAATCAATTATTCACTAACTCAAGATTGCTCTAATGTTGTGACTCGATCAATCAATTATTAATTTTCTTGTATTAACGTCTACACTTGAGTAAATGAAGAACTGGGACGACCCTTGAGCCTAGGAGTCATCATATGATCATATACAACTTTTGTTTGAAGCAAAGGACGTAAAGGGAGTTCTTTTTCTTTCCGCAAACAACCTCATAATATATATCATTTATAACATCGTCTGATAGAGTCTATAACTACTCTTTCTCTATAGCAGGCTAAGACATCTGTATAACTTGTTCAATCATATAATCCTATTTTTTAAAGAAATATTATTATTATCTAATATACAATTAATAAAATAATCATTGTTAAATGTGAATGGTAATAAGGTTTATATTCTTATGTCAATAATCTTTTTATCAAATATCGACAAAAGTGTCATCCTTTTTTCGATGCATATTGCGAAATACCTCTCAAAAAGTGAGAGGTCTCTACAAAGTTTCTGCATGTTGGACGTTAAGAGGAGATGAAGGGGCGTTGCTTCCCCTTCATCTCCCCCTTTGTGCAAACATCAAGGAGACGAAGGGGTGTCCTTTCCCCTTCGTCCTCCTCTTTCGTCTTATAAAAGGCGTCCAAGGTAATTAGAGAGGTAACGAGAAGGAAAAGGGAAGGTGATCAGAGAGGGCGTAACAGCAAAAGCTCTTGAGGTGAACAGAGAAGGAAAACAGAACATTTGGGATTTGGTTTGTGAAAGATTTCGAGGAGGTTCTGAGTGGTGATCTTCTCAGCGACAGAAGCAGTCTTGTCGGCGACATCTTCAACGAGTTCTTCGGGAGATCAATGTAAGTCATTTATAGTTAGTTTCTTTTTTCGTTTCATGCTATATGGATCAACAATGGTATCAGAGCCAAAATTATGGCTCTGAAAGCATGAAATTAATTGTGAAATGGCGACATTGCGATTTCACAATAATCGTCAATGCTGTCGAAGCCGCGATTTCCTCCCGGACATATGACGGCAGAGGAGCGCCGGCGATCACGGTAAAATATTGGTGGAAGTCGGCTGCGGGACGCCTCATGATTATCACGAGAAAGCTCGTGTTTTTTTTTCTTTCTGTCGAGAAGAAGATGAATAGTACTTACTGTTTATCCGTTAATTGAATCGATTAACGAATCGATTAACGAATCGATTTGATTCAATTGAATCGATTGAAATGAATTTCAATTGATTCAAAATCGGAGCGAACAGTGCTTCAATTTTTGATGAAGCACAGTACTTAATCGATTCATGAATTGATTGAAAAAAAACGAGAAGCACAATGCACAATTTAATTCGTTCTTTTCAATACATAAGACTTTAATTAAACCAGTGCATGTGTAAAACTTTAATTAAATATATTTATTAATTAATTAAATACATAAGAAAATATATTATTAATTAATAAATAGATATTTAATTAATTTATAGGCCAATTTACTGAAAATTGAACCAGATCAATTTGTCCAATCAAACCCAGGTATGGTTTAAATTATTAGTTGATTTAAGCATACCACTTTGATTCAATAATACCTAGATCTGGTTCAAATTATTTGTTGATTTAACCAATTCGGTTTATTATTAATTAATTGGGGTGATCTTGATCATAAACATCAAATAGACATTAGTTACAGTCGATCAAAAATTAGATTTGTTCTAATGAATCGGACTTAATCTAATGAGCAATTGGACAATCAAACGGACCTAAGTTTGATAAATAATAAATAAGTCCGAGATTGACTCAAATGAGCAACAATAGGCATAGGTTAGAAATCTCTATCCAATTAGATTAGTTCTAATGACAATAAGACGACTAAGATCGACTTAAACTCCTGAAAATCGAGAAGATCTATTTTTCTTGATTTATAATGATGGTTTTATGCCTGTATAAATTGAATTAAACTGGTTTTATACTGGTTAGTCAGTTTTGTACTGACTTATTTAAATTCAATTTTTCAGATGGCACAGACTATTACCACATTGACTCGTCGCGAAGTGCGACGAAACCAGCTCCAAGAGTAGATTCAGGAGATTGAGTATAAGTCTGTTTATGGAGTCGACGAACATGTTAGAAGACTTGATAGACTATTCTGGAAACTTGAGCAAGAAGAGTTTCTAGTCCTAGATAGTTATAGGATCTGGGGATGCATTCATTGCCAGAGTATCCTAGGGTGATAGCAGATTATGTATGGGGACGTCATCAAGGATGCGTCACATATTCAGAACTATGTAAGGAACTACTTCACTATATGGGTGAAAAAGAGCCTGAAAAGTTTGAAGAGGACCAGGAAATGTTTGAGAAAGATCCAGAAATGGATTTGATGAAAAATCCTGAAGTTGCCTCATCTGAGATTATCTCAAATGAGTCCAAGTTAATATGGATAATGTTGGCTGCTGCACTAGCATTTGTCCTACAGGGAGTGGTATTGGCCTATCCAATTTATTAGTGTTCTGTTTACTGTCATTATGTACGAATACTGTTGGCTCATTTAGTGTTTGAGTCATGTAATAATTTATGTCGTTATGTATGAACAGAATTATATAATGAAAAGTTTTATTATATGTTATCTAACTTGCTTATGATTAGTTCATGTGAATATGATTAGTTCATATATCCATATAATTAGTTCATATGAAAAATGATTAGTTCATTTTAATAATGATTTGTTCATTAGATGGGATATGTGTAATATGATTGATCAATATTGATTAGATCAGAACATACAAATGATGAGTGGAAACAATGTTATCACTTGATTTTGTAAACTAATTCTAATTTACATTGAGTCAATAATTAATTGCACATATATGAATTAAACTGAAATAATAAATAATGTGTTTATTTATGTAGTTCATGGCAACTAAAAACATTATAGCTGAACTCAATAAGGGTGAGAAATTATATGGGGATAACTACAAAATCTGACACCTCAAGATATAATACGTTCTTGAGGAACAAGAAGTTCTAGAGGTTGTAAATTAAAGTATGGAAGAACCAGCTGATGGTTCTATAGTACAACACGGACGTGACCTTGATGCCTATAAGACATGTAAAAGGAAAGACTCCATCGCTAAGGGTATATTGATTAGTTCAATGGTGGATGACCTAGTATTTGAGTATAAGCCATTACCATCGGCTCATACTGTCTGGGTAGCCCTTAAAGAGAAGTACAGTGGAGTAAGTCTCAGTAAGCTCCGTCAGCTAACAATTAAGTTTGATAGCTGTAAAAAATACTCGAATGTTACCATGTCCCACCATCTTAGGGAGATGGGTAACATGATTCGAGAGCTTAAGACTGCTGGTCATACGTTGACCGATGAATAACAGGTTCAATTAGTTATCTGTTCCCTTCCTGATTCTTGGGAAACGATGAAATAGAGTCTGACCCACAGTGAGAGTATCAAGACTTTCACCGATGTCTCACACCATGTTGAACTTGAGGCGGAGAGGATTGAATCCACAAGGATTTCTAGTCAAGCTTTTGTAGCTGAAGGTTCTGGTTCTAAGAATAAGAAAAGATGATTTAAGAAAGGAAAGGAAGCTAGTGTTATTGCTGTTAAAAAATAAATCAAGAAGAAAGAAAAGAGATATGGACAAAGACCTATGAGTAAGTTGACCTGTTTTAACTGTGGTAAGAAGGGTCATTTTACTCGGGATTGTACTGAGCCTAAAAAAGTAGATCCATTGTTATCTTTATTTCATGAGCAATATGTTGCAAGTACAGTGTTGTTAGCTGATTCGTATCCTTTGTGGGTTATAGATTCAGGAGCAACGAACCATGTAGCACATGATCGAGCTACATATGTGGAGTACCGTCGGGTACCAGCTGGCAGCAAATGGATATATCTAGGAAACAATGCAAGAATTGAAGTCAAAGGAATTGACACTTGCACGCTCAACCTACGTGGTGGGCATACCTTATTTCTACATGATGTCCTGTATGCTCCTGAGATTTGACGGAATATGGTTTCCATCATTTGTCTTCTTGATTTAGGTTATAATGTAAATTTTTATAGCCGTTGTGTGGAACTTCGAATTAACTCTATGTTAATTGGGTATGGTTATGTAACAAATGGTTTTATGGTTCTTGATGTAGAACCAAATAATAATGATGGTTGTTTTTCAAACATTGCTCTTACTAGTAATGCTGATGTTAATGATGAAAGTTGGCATGCTAGGCTAGGACATATAGGACAAGAATGAATAGATTAGCTAAGGAGGGCCTTTTAGGAACTCATGCTAAGATTAACTTGTCTATATGTGAGCATTGTTTTGCTGGAAAGATGACTAGAAAACCATTTAGTAAGGCTATTAGGGTTGAATCACCATTGCAATTAATTCATTCGGATATTTGTGGTCCAATGAATATGAAGGCTAGAAATGAGAGTTCTTATTTCATTACATTTATTGATGACTTCACACGTTTTGGTCATGTGTATTTGATTTCTCACAAATGTGAAGCATTAGATTACTTTATCAGCGAGGTTGAGAATCAATTGGAACGTAAGGTTAAAACCTTCACACCCGACCGGAGGTGAATATTTGATCCGATTCCAAAACAATATGTAATGAGAAAGGGATTATTAGACAGCTAACTATCCCTAGAACTCCACAGCAAAATGTGGTTGCTGAAAGAAGAAATAGGACACTTCTTGAAATGGTTAGGTCTATGATGGCACAGGCTAATTTGCCAATCTCCTATTAGGGAGATGCATTATCAGTTGTGGCCTAGATACTTAACAAAGTACCTTCAAAGTTAGTTCCATCTATCCCACATGAACATCGGAGTTTGAGTAATCTAAGACCTTGGGGTTAGCGCCTCTCAATGATGATAAGACTCATGAATATGGAAAATTAGGACCCAGGTAAGAAGTGTATCTTTATAAGATATTCCGAGATTTCTATGGGTTATGTTTTTTCATATGGAACATACACCTCCCACCTCCTACTACTCGGACGTGAGCATCGACTACTAACTTTACTTAATTAGAGTTGTTCACATGTAAAGATCAATACATAAACTCTAAAAAAACTCAAAACATACAATTAACTAGCAGCGGAAGAGTAAATGACTCATCTAATACATTCTACTCAACTCTTTGTTAATAAATTCTTATGCTAAATCCCAAGGCTTCTATAGTCCAGGCATCACACATCCATCCACAACTCCTTGTCTCCTTTGCTATAACTTTTCCTTTCCTTTATCTGCAGTAAGAGGAAATGCATCTATAAGCAAAATTACTTAGTAAGCGCTATCTAACTCACAAAACTCGAGTATGCATGTAAGCTGAAAGAAATCTAGAAACTGAATGCTCATCTAATAGCAAACGAAACATAGCATACTGAAATACTAAACATGTAAGCAAATCTAAACAACATGTCAGTATATAAGAAAGCTAAACTTGCTGAATTTTAAACTTATGTGAAGCTTATTTCTTTTGTTTGAAAACTTATACTTTAATACTTCAAAATAATAATCAACTTCTCTTGGGTCCGGCAACTATACTTGCTATGCGCGCATCCCTAACTAGACCCGAGATAGTTGATCCCGAATCTAGTAGGGTTTACTATTGTAACAACCCGACCCATTTGGCGGCCCATTTGGCGACCCTCGGGTCGTCGACCGTCGACCGTCGACCGTGCTGTTACTACTAGGTTATCTAAACCTAGGGACGACTATGGGAGCCCAACCCAAGGACAAACCGAGTGCAAAGATAAAGCAATCGATAAAAGTAAAATACTTGTTATCTTTTAATACTTCATATAATGCCTCGATTTTAACAAGCACTCAGGTGCTAAAGTCTTGACTTGGGGATCTATAAGGCCTTAGCCTTTTCTTTCTTTTCTTTATCTTTCTTATACTTGTTAATATAATAAAAAGAATGCTTCTCTAAATTCAAACAAATTCTAACTTTGAAATGCAAAACCGCATTATGCTAATCATTCTAATACTATTCACTAATCATTCTACATATGCTACTAACATATGATTCATATACTATGCTACAAATCACTAAGATACGCTGCAAACATTACCGCAACTAAACTTACAAGCATCATAATCTTTTCTTTTTTAAGACTCCATACCACAAAAGATCCGCACTAGTTAAACCAAAAATCACTGTTCCTCTATGAAATTTGTACTATAAACTGTAATTCCAGCCAGTCATGTACACTCTAAAGAAATCCCACTATCGCATTTTAAGCTCTAAGCTGGATCAATAGCTTGCATTTAAATCAAGTATCTATCGCTCTAATGCTTAATTGAATCGCACCTTAGCATTTTTCAATCTGCAATGCATTATAAGCTATCACTTAAAAAAAATCTGCAATTAAAGTTTAAACAATAATCTGCACTATGCTTAATTAAAATCTATACTACTAATATTAATCAGTTTCCAAATCATATCATAGCATTTTCCTGCGCATAAAGCCTCACTATAGCTTTACTATTAAAAGCAGCTTAATTAAAATCTACTATAATGTTTCACTATTGCACCATGTTTAATTAAAATCTGTACTATAAGCCCTAATTATCTGCACTACAAGCTTATAAAATCTGCACTATAATTAAAATTCTCACTATTAAGCTTAATAAAATTGCACACTATAAGCCTTATAAAATCTGCACTATAAGCTTAATTAAAATCTGCACTATAGGCTTAATTAAAAATCTGCACTACGAGCTTAATTAAAATCTGCACTATAAGCTTATATAAAAATTTGCACTATAAGTTTAATTAAAAATCTGCACTCTAAGCGCTTCTCATGCTTCGAATTCAAGAAGAACAAAGGTCCGAAACTACTCCTACTGCAGGTGAGAAGCACTTACCTTGCTTCTTGGACTCATAACCGAACAAAAAGGGCTTCTAGGACCTTGGCCGGCCGCCGGAGATGATGCCCTAACTCCCTTTTGTTTTCTGCCCGAGCTCCGCCATCGTACGCAGAAGAGAAGGAGAGAATGGTTTAAGTCACGGGAAAACAAAGCATCAACTTATCCCTTTTTATAACTTAAGATTTCTGTTGACTCCTTAAATAAATTCGCTACCTTTTCTAAACAGACAAATCCAACATCAACTTATCCCTTTTATAATCCAATATTCAGTTAACTATCTTAAATAATCTGTTAACTATCTTAAATAAATTCGCTACCTTTTCTAAACAGACAAATCCAACATCAACTTATCCCTTTTATAATATTCTGTTAACTATCTTAAATAAATTCGCTACCTTTTTTAAATAGAAAAATCTGTTTGCCTACCTGGTCAGCCGGGTTTTGACCGAGTCAAAGGTCATGGGTTTAATTCTCGGCTTGGACATTTTTTTGTCGAAACTTCCTTCATTTAGTAAAAATACCAAACGACCTCCAAAAATTACATAAAAATACTCTAAAAATCCCTAGAATATTTCTATATCATTTTTAAATATTTTTAAATTACTTTTAGGACTCTATTTGAGGAAATTTGGGGTGTTACAGCGACAAGATGGAACAATCTCTGAAATAGAGTCAAGAGATGCTACTTTTCTTGAAACTTAGTTCTCAACATGAGGTAAAGTTGATAAGACAATTCCTCTATATGAGATAGAGGAGGAGGATAATGTCCCTTTATTAACAAATCAGGAGATATTTGAATCTAGTCAACCTAGTGGGAGTAATTTGCTACTGAATGAGTCAGTTTCTCAATAATCTAACATTCGAAGAAGTAGTCGTCAGATTATTTCTTAGAGAAGGTTTGATATTGAGAATGAGGCATTGATGATTCTTCCGATTGATGATGAGAAACCTCAAACAGTTGAGGAAGCTTTGAGAAGTTCAGTTAGAAAAGAATGGAAAATTACAATGTGATAAATCATTTGGAGCGATAGAGGGGGAGTGAATATCGCGCTTTTTAAAACTATTCTTTTCTTTCAAATCAAAGTCGTGCAGCGGAAATAAAAAGAAGACAAAGTATTTTACTTCGTTCGAAGTCTAGTTCGACTCCTACTCGAAGGCTCGCAGTCCTTGACTGCACCGATGGGCAAAGCACTAAAAACCTTCTTTCCGAAGTCCTCAGAAAGAAGCGAATCATACAGATACATGAATGTTAAGATAGTAACACACCTACTATCTTATGTAAATTAAGTGCAATATAAAATAAATATACCGACAATAAGATTTGAAAGATGAAGCTTGGTCGGCACGAATGAAGCTGCTTGTTGAAATTGGAGGCATAAGCAGCTTGCAGAAGAGCACCAGAATTGATTTGAAAAGTTGTTTTTATGCCTCTGACTTCGAGCCTCAATTTATAAGAGTACTGGAGGTTCAGTCGACCGATCCCTCTTTTCAATTGACCGAACCAGCTCCATGCCTTCCTCGCTGAAGACTGCAGCTGGCTCGATCTGTCGCAGTAAATGCTCATGAATGGTTTGGTCGACCGAACCCATTTTTCGGTCGACTGAACAGTCTATTTCCCTGTTTGTTGAAATCTGCCGAGATCCTCATTAATGCTGCAGTTAATTTTGATTGGATCGGTCGACCGGTCATCCGGTTCGGTCGACCGATCAGCCTTTTTCCTTTTCTGCTAATCGATGTTTGTTAACTTGGTCTGTGCTGAGTCACCAGGGATCGGTCGACCGATCTTACTGTTCGGTTGACTGATCAAGCTTTGATCGGACTTTGACTTTGATCTGGTCTGAGCTGTTTGCTTTCTGATTTTGTCTGTTATGCTTTGTTCGATCGACCGATCCAATCTGACCTGCAGCACAGTGTTTAGAACAAAAACTTCCTGCAACATAGATGTTAGCACACAACATAATAATGAATGAGTAATAAAAGAACAGTAGAACTGTTCTTGATCTCAATTTGGAAACCTTCCCGGTTTCTTCAGTTGGATCAGCGACCTAGGGTTGTTCCCTTCTGAAACTCGACCTCATAGTCGCTCCTCCAGTTTGTTTACCTCAACCCACCTGCCAAACTTTGATCCTCCAGATCTAGTTTGTACTTTTCACTTAGCTCTGATCGGCTCGCCAGGACTTTTCCCTTGATCTTAGGTCCTCCAGACCTCTCGATCATACTGCCAAGCTTCAGGTCCTCTCGACTCCTTGGACTTACACCTGGGTTCTACGATCTACTAAGATTTCTCCTGCCTAGCCTCCAAATAGGTCTTTCTTGGTTGAGTAAATATCTTGCACACTCAATCAACTTGTTAGATCATACAAGACTTAACTTGAACCTTTGACAACATCAACACTCAGGTTTGATTCTGGTGCAACTTGCACCAACAATCTCCCCCTTTTTGATGTTTGGCATCCAAGGTTCAAAGTTAAGTTAAAATATGCAACAAGTAAATAAACAAGCAATTTTTTTCTTTTGAATTAAATAACTCCTCCTGAATTCACTCTCTTTCCCCCTTTGACACACATCAAAAATAGGGGCAGAACCAAAACCAAGTAAATTTTGAATAGAATTATCAAAGAATTTAAACATAATACTAAGTTTGAATAATATTTTGAAAAAAAACATTACTAAAAATTTACTAAGTCAAGAAATATTTTGAAAATATCTAAAAATTATATGTTGAAAAGAATAAAATGTAACACCCGAAAATTCTCAAAACTATATTAGAAATATTCTATAATTATTTTGGAATTTTTAGATATTTTTCTGGAATTTTTAGGATAGCGGAAGTAGCAAAAATAAATAGAAAACGAAAATAGCCTACATGGGAATTGAACCCGAGACCTAGCGAACCCTCGTAGATAGCTTTAGTAAACCGAGTGAACCCAGCAGGGCCATGCTGAAAGAAAAGGGAGGCAATTAAATTTATATTAGAGTTGGGTGAAATTACCCACTTAATATAAATAGAAAATTTAAGTGGGGTTTGGGTTATTTTGTTTGGTTCGGCAACTTCTCCTCCACTCCAACCCTCACCGCCGACGCCCTTCTCCCTCCTCTTTTTCTCTCGGTGCACCAAGCCTAGGGCCCTAGGAGCACCTCCCGGCAACACCAAGGGCACGAGGACGCTCCCCTCCGCGAGAGGAACGCATAGACGCGAGAAGATCGTCGAAGAGATCTCTCCTTCGTGAAACCTAGCGATTAGAATCGTAAGAAATTACGAACAAAAGGTAAGAAACCCCTCACCTGCAGTATAAGTAGCTTCCGTGTGAATTTCATGTTTTAGTTTAGTAATATGTAGACTTTCGGCACAAGGATGCGAATTAGTGCATACTAAGTGTTCGATTAAATTATTCAGCACAGAAAAATGCAACTTAGGCATTTTAATAGCTCAGTAAATGCAATAGAAGCATTTAAATAGTTTAGTTAGCCTTGTCACAGCATATATGGGACTACGGTCCAATGGGTGGGCACCCACAGTCGCCTCTAGGTTCAGATAACCTAGTAGAAGCAAGGTAAATTAATTAGCTATGATTCAGTATTTTATTTTCAGTAGTGGCACTGTACAGGATTAGATATCCATTGGGCTGGGTCCCTAGGTTTAGATAACCTAGTGAACCTTGCTAAATTCGGGATTTGCAACCCCGGGTTTAGTTGAGGATGCGCGCATAGCATGTACAATTGCCGGGCCCATTAGCAGTATGATTATGTATTTTAATCTATTATATTATAGTTTTTCAAAACTCACAAAGATCAGTTATGTTAGTTGAGTTTGAATTCAGTTCCAGACTAGTTTAATTCATGTTCAGCTCAGTTTTCCTTGTTGTGACACATGTTAGTTATGGTTAGTTTTGTATGTCATGTTTTGGTGTTCATGTTCAGCTTTTATTACACATGTTTAGATGATAGTATGTCATGACTAGCTTTGATTTCTATGTATGATAACATGCCATGTTTCAATCTAATCAGTGCACTTTCAAACAGCATGTTTTAAAAGCATATTGCATCGAATGCATGTTTTAGTGAGGTAGATGGTTTCTTACTAAGCGAAAGCTTATAGATACTTTCTTTTCCTTATACTGCAGATAAAGGTAAAGGAAAGATGGACTAGCGGAGGCTGGAGGGCAATGCTACGAAGATGTGTGTGGGCAGGAACTTGGAAAGAAGATCTTAGGGAACTCTAGCAAGCTTTGTTTAAACATTAGTACTTTTTAGTGTTTTAGCAATTTGCACTTTAGTATGTTGATCGCTATGAATTAGTTAACCATGCACTCTATTATGCTTAGAACATTGTTCTTTATGATGTTAGAATGTTAGTTGTGGTTGTTAGAGTGTTTCCTAGCCATCTTAGAACATGTAATGTGATTGAGGCACGAAATAGTGCTGAAATCAGGGCTTCTGGTTCGAAACCGGATCGATCTGATCGATCGATTCGTCAGTGAGATCCGTGGCAACTCGGTTCGGCCGACCGATCCAACGAACGTAGAGTTAGCGTCATATGGATCGGTCACCCACCGATCCGTGATTAACAGAGACGGAAGCTCACCGATCGGTCGACCGATCGCTGCTGAGATCGATCGGCCACCGACCGATCGGTGTACTCTGGATCGGATCGGCCGCGATAGACCGATACAAGCGATATAGTTTATGGATCGGCCAGCCGATCGATTCTCCTCCGTGCCAGATCAAGTTGGATTGATCCGACAGCTAAATCGATTCATGGATCGATTGAAATGCCTGATTACAGCTAGCAGGACATCCGAGAGGCATAGATTATCTTCCCTAGCATGTGTACAACTCCTAGGTACACCTAGAATATTAAGTTCAGATTTTACAATAATCAGTTTAGTAAAATTTTAATCAATCCAGATTTCCGCAATAGTAATTTAGCACAGCATAATGTAGCGATCGGTCTTACAGCCTAGTCAGTAGAAGGCAGGTCGTTACATAAAATTTGAAAGATATTTTGAAAATTAAAACATTTGAAATTTTATATTTTGAAAATAATAAATTTTGAACAACATTAATTTTGAAAAACATTTTGAAAAAATATTTTGAAAAAGAATGAATTTTGAAAAACATTTTTAAAAATCTTTTGAATTTTGAAAAACATTTTGAAAATAATATTTAAAAAAATATTTTGAAAAGAATGAATTTTTGAAAAAAATAATATTTTGAAAAGAATGAATTTTTAAGAATATTTTGAAAATAATGAATTTTTAAGAATATTTTGAAAAGAATGAATTTTTTAAAAAATATTTTGAAAAGAATGAATTTTTGAAAATTAATATTTTGAAAAGAATGAATTTTTGAAAATTAATATTTTGAAAAGAATGAATTTTAAAAAATATTTTGAAAATAATTTGATCACTAAGTAAAAATAATATAAGCTTAAAAAATCGAAGCTCCCCCTAAAATTGACAAATTCTTAAAAGTCCAAGCATGGGTATAGAAAAACTAAGGAAAAATTGTCCTTATGATGAAATGTCCAACCCTTATCCAAGGCTAGCTACCACAAGATAGTAGCAATTTGACTCAGGTTGGTCAATTTGAGTATTTAGTACTAACTGAGTTTTTACCGGTTAGGTAACCAGAATTGATTCATGTATGTTGTTTTAAAGCCCAGATTTATAGCGATGCACTGACATAAGCATCTGAAATCTAGGGCTAAGACCTAAGCATCTCACCCATTCTAAGTTATCAAACAAGGGATCCTACTGTGTTTGTGAGATGTTGACTCTTAGGACTATAGGATCATGCAATTCTACGGTAGATCCTAAGCTACTCCAGAAAATTTAAAATAATTTGAAAGAAATTTTGAAAACTAAAAATTTGAAAGGGAATTTTTACAAAAATAATTTTGAAAGATAAACTAAATAATAATTTCCAAAACAAACAAACCTATTCTATAAAACATAACAAAGAAATACTTTAGAAAAAAACATGACTAACTAGAAATTCCTTAAGATTAAACATAGCCATAATTCAAGTTAATAGATATAATAAGTCACAAACAACAAATCCCCAGAATCACTCATCCTCATCCTCATCATCTCAATAATAATCAAACATCCTCCGCTGCTCCTTCTCTAAAGCATCAGTACGCTCTATCATTTCTTGATGAAAATCTATAATTTGTCCCTGAAGAGAGTTGTACTGGTCATCCATTTTTGTTTCCAAGGAGTCAAAGCGACTAAAAATATCATCTCGCAGACGGGTAAGGAAGTCACTAGTTGGAGGAGGAGGAGGAGCATATGAACTGCTTTGAGGAAAATCAAAGTAGGGTGTCATTACAAATCCAGGATCAATAAACACAGGAGGAGGCGCAGTAACCGGGATCGGACCATCCTCAGCAATAGGGTCGTCGACAGCCGGTGGGATGTAGTGTGGATGAGTTCTCTTGTACACAAGCCCCTCGGCGCTAGTCTTAATTCCAGCCAAGGACAACTGCATAATTCTGACAAGATCAAAATCCGATAGCTCAATCAACTCACCCCGATGAACTCCCACACCCAGAGAAGCAATGTATGCAGTAAGAACATGACACTGAACCATATGAACCTTATATGAAGTACTGTACCCAATAAAATTAAAACATGGTTTTAATTTTTAGAACTTTCCTTTTTTAACTCTTACTTTAGGAAAGAGAGCTTGTAAAATTTTATAAGAGTTTACTTCTTGTAAAATTTTATAAAAAAAAATTATTATTTTTCTTTCCTAAATATGGTGGCCGGCCACCTTGCTTGGTGTCCAAGCAAGGGGCCGGCCAATCCCAATCCTAAACCAAATAGGATTGATCACAACCATTGATTGGTGATTGATTTAATCAAGAGGAAAGAAAAGGAAAAAATTAAAAGGGAAAAGGAAAAACTCTTGGATGATTTTATTTTTTGAAAAGTTTTTCCTTATTTGCCTTGGGCAAGTAATATAAAAGAAGGGGTGAGGGGGCTTCATGAGAGACAACTCTTATTCTTTTGCTTGGGTGATCTCTTGGTGGCCGGCCCTCTCCTTTCTCCCTTTCCCTTTGCTCTCTTCTCCTTGGTGGTGGTGGTGGCCGAATTCTAGAGGAAGAGGAAGGACTCTTTGGGTGGTGTTCATCTTGGAAGATCGTCGCCCACACGACATCCAAGGCGAGGTGAGGAATACGGCAGAAGATCTTGAGGTCATTAGCTTACAAAGAGAAGGTATAACTAGTATTTTTCTTCCGCATCATACTAGTTGTTTTTCTTTGTATGAATTCTAAATACAAGAGGCAATTATATCTAGTTTAATCGAATTTATTTTTCGATTTGTGTTTTCTTCTTTTTTGAATTTGTGATTCGATTGTTCTTTTTGGTTAACTTAGAGTTATTTAAGGAAATAAATATTAGATTTCCTTAAAAGGCTTTGCCTAGGCGGTGGTGGTTGCTCCCATATCCAAGAAGATCATGTGCCTCACCATGCAGTCCTGGAAGCCAATTTTGGAAATTAATATTTACGGAATTAATAACTTAGGTAGATTTGAATCAATAGTGTTAAGTTTCGCTTGTGATTCAAATCCAAGCCATTAAGAATAGATAAGTTAAATTTGGAATCAATGATGTTAAGTTCCGTCTGCGATTCCTAATTTAACTTCTAAAGAACACAATAGGTTATTTAAGGAAAGGTTCGACACTTGTACAAAAATTTTTGTACAGTGGAACCGGTACATTTTCCTAGGACTAACCAACAATTGGTATCAGAGCTAAGGTTTGCCTCTGTGTATTTTTAGAATTCAAATAGGTTATGCACATGTCATACATAATTTAGGCAGGATAGTAGTAGGATGTGATAACTCTTTGGTTGCAGGCTCCAACTATTATAGTTTATTGATATTGTGTGTGATTGGACCCTTGGACATGTCAAGGACATTATTTGTGTGCATGATTGTATGTATAAAATACAGCTGGAGCTATATTATTTTTAGAATTTTATTTTTTTCTTCGATCTAGAATACATGTACATTCCCTCATGGAATATAGGATCGATATATGTAAAATTACATTTTTGTCGCGGATCGGATTCTTGCGAGGCGTGGTACTTTTGGAGCACCAGAGGCGCAGCGGAATAAGAAGCAAGATGGATGCGAAGACTCGACCCAATGGCAGTGGCTAAAGATGGCAGCAGCTAGGGTTGGAGCACAAAGAGGACAGTAACAGAAAAAGGCCATAATAGTTGGAAAATGATTTTCATATTTATTGTTTTTATTTACTGTGATGTGTGTGTATGCATGTGATGTATGCTGGCATAGGTTAAAATCCTCATTTTTAAATAACTAAGTGGGAGAGGGATTTTAATAAATCCCATGGTCTCCATTACTGGTTTGTAAGTGATGTAGCAGGCTTGCGTGTTGGCTCTGAGTGCCTCCCTCCACAACGGATGGGTTTGTTGTAGATCACTAGATCAAACTTCTTTTTATAGATGGTTATAGGAAATTATTTAGGAGCGTGCGATCTTCTCCAACTGAAGGGGCACAATCCTATTTAATGGACTTAGTATCAAGTAATGGTATACACTTAGACGCATTCAATAGTATCCTCCCCAACGGAGTCACTGTTATTGTTTTGTGTGACCAAAGTGAAACCAACTATTAATTTTATTTGTCATAAAGTTAGGATGACAAGATAATAAAATTAATGGGTGACACCCTCCTCTTACAAATGTTGAATTTGTATACGTCCACACTAACGTGGCATGCAATATTCACGATGATTTGAGGTGTTGGTTAATTTAAAATAGTATTGTTTGAGGAATCAATATTATTCTAAATTTAGAGTCTTGACCAAAGTTTATTTTTGTGATTCTTAGGATGACTTTCAACCCACTAGCCATTATACTGAAAGAGAACAAACTTACTGGTCCCAACTATATTGATTGGAAAAGAAACCTGGACATTGTTCTTACTGCTGAAAGCTATAAGTTTGTACTGACTGAGGCTTGCCCTGATGCACCTGACGGTGACTCTACCCCAGAGGAGATTGAGTATCATAAGAAATGGGTAAAAGCTTATGAGATGGCGCGGTGTTACATTTTGGCATCTATGTCAAATGTATTGCAACATCAGCATCAAGATTTACCAACAGCTTATGATATAATGAACAATCTCAAAGAACTCTTTGAGCACCAGAGTCGGACTGCTAGGCAAGAGGCAATGAGGAAGCTAATGATAGCCACCATGTCTGAGGGGACACCCGTAAGGGAGCATATCCTCAAAATGATGGCTTATCTGAATGAAATACAAATCCTTGGAGGAGAAATCGATGGGGAAAGCCAGGTCGATATAATTCTCCAAACGCTACCCAGAAGTTTTGAGCAGTTCCGCCTGAACTATAACATGAACAAAAGAGAGTATATGTTGGCGAAACTTCTGACAGAACTACAGGCAGCAGAAGGAATATTTTGTCACAGTTCTCAGATTCACTATGCTGAAAATGGTTCTACTTCTAAGTCGAAAGGCAAGAAGAAGAAGAAACAGGTCTTTTCAGCAAAGAAGGTGAATAAAACTCAGAGTACAGGACAGAAAGCTGGAATGAAGAAGCCGAAGGGCAAGTGCTTCATCTGCAAGCAGTCTAGACATTGGAAAGCGGACTGTCCTCGTAGGAACCAGAAGAATAAAGGTATATCTCATACTCTAGTTGTTGAAACATGTTTAGCGGTGTTATCTACCAGCACCTGGTGTGTAGATACGGGAGCCACTGATCATGTTTGCAATTCTTTGCAGGGGTTCCAGGAATTCGTGTGGCTTTGTTGATGTTTTACTCCTTTCTATCCCAGTTAAAAGTTTAGACAGATTTAAGGGTAGATAAGCTTTGAATGAAGATGCTCTTGTTCTTCTATCGTTTACAAAGTTCTGTACAGATTTCTTAGCACTTAAAGTGCATATTTCCTTTAGAGCAGATTCCTTAGAGCTTATAGTATTGATTTCTCTAAAGACTATAGTGCAGATTTTTAGTTAAGATCATAGTACAGATTTTAAAAGATTATAGTGAAATGGTCTTAGGTGTAAAATATTTAGGCTTTGAGATCTTGTTTCCTTGTTTAGTGATAGTGCTAAGGTTGTTCAAGTATAGAGCGAGGAGGTTAAGACATGATTGAGTACAGTTTATATGTATTGAAATCTTCAGGACAATGCCATAATTTCATCAAGATTATTTATGTCGAACAGAGATTTGTCTTCTTTAGCCAGTATTAGTTAGTTTTCTTTAAAGTTTATAGTGCAGATTTGGTTAAGTTTACAAGTGCAGATTTTATAAGTTTAGTATGCAGTATTCTGTTAATTTAATATGCAGAATTAAGCCTAAGTTGGTATCAGAGCAGTTCCTATTCTCCAACATCACACATCTGCACCAACCTTGCCGTCTTCAAGTAAGAAAGTATTTAATTTTTAGTATGCTTTTCTTTATTCTTTACAGTAAAGAGAAATCCTTAGAAGTATTAGATTATATGTACAGAATAGGGAGATGTTTAGAAGTGCTTATAAAGTTAAGAATTCTGCTTAGTTTCTTTTACATAACAAGATGTGTTCTGGGATGGTGGTATGATCCGTGGACCTAAGCTCGGTGAGCGTGCCAAAATCAAACAAAATGTGTTCTGGGATGGTGGTATGATCCGGGGACCTAAGCCCGGTGAGCGCGCCAGAATCAAATAAGATATGTTCTGGTATGGTTGTATGATCTGGGGACCTAAGCCCAGTGAGCGCGCCAGAATCAAACAAGATGTGTTCTGGGATGGTGGTATGATCCGGGAACGGATGGTGGTATGATCCGGGGACCTAAGCCCGGTGAGCGCGCTAGAATCAAATAAGATATGTTCTGGGATGGTGGTATGATCTGGGGACCTAAGCCCAGTGAGCGCGCCAGAATCAAACAAGATATGTTCTGGGATGGTGGTATGATCCGGGGACCTAAGCCCAGTGAGCGCGCCAGAATAAAGGGGAACTCCGGTCCTAAGTTCGGACCCCTACCAACCTAGCGCTAGGGTAGTTGTCTGATCAACAACTTATGTTACGGTACTACTAAGTGCAACTAGGCCACCACAATAGTATGTTTATAAGTATGCATGCAAGTATGTTCAAGTCATGTTATATTTATATTTACGTTTATGTTTAAGTCCACGTTTAATTGAACCCACGACCTTTGACTCGGTCAAAACCCAGCTGACCAGGTGGGCAAACAGATTTTTCTGTTTAAAAAAGGTAGCGAATTTATTTAAGATAGTTAACAGAATATTATAAAAGGGAAAAGATGATCTTGGATTTGTTTGTTTAGAAAAGGTAGCGAATTTATTTAAGATAGTTAACAGAATATTATAAAAGGGATAAGTTGATGTTGGATTTGTTTGTTTAGAAAAAAGTAGCGAATTTATTTAAAATAATTAACTGAATATTGGATTATAAAAGGGATAAGTTGATATTGGATTTGTCTGTTTAGAAAAGATAGCGAATTTATTTAAGGAGTTAACAGAAATATTAAGTTATAAAAAGGGATAAGTTGATGCTCTGTTTTCCCATGACTTAAACCATTCTCTCCTTCTCTTCTGCGTACGATGGCGGAGCTCGGGCAGAAAACGAAAGGGAGTTAGGGTATCATCTTCGGCGGACGGCTAAGGTCCTAGAAGCCCTTTTTGTTCGGTTGTGAGTCCAAGAAGCAAGGTAAGTGCTTCTCACCTGCAGTAGGAGTAGTTTCGGACCTTTGTTCTTCTTGAATTCGAAGCATAAGAAGCGCTTATAGTGCAGATTTTTAATTAAGCCTATAGTACAGATTTTAATTAAGCTTAAAATGTAGATTTTTATATAGAGCTTATATTGCAGATTTTAATTAAGTGATTATAGTGCAGATTTTTAATTAAGCCTATAGTGAAGATTTTTAATTAAGCTTATAATGCAGATTTTTATGTAGAGCTTATATTGCAGATTTTAATTAAGCGCTTATAGTGCAGATTTTTAATTAAGCCTATAGTGCAGATTTTAATTAAGCTTATAATGCAGATTTTTATGTAGAGCTTATATTGCAGATTTTAATTAAGCTTATAGTGCAGATTTTATGTTTGCATAGTATGTAGAAATAGTGTAGCATAGAATGCAAAATCTTGATTAGAATAGTATGCAGAATTTTGATTAGCATAGTATGCAGATTTTTGTTTATGCATTTCAAAGTTAGAATTTGTTTAAACATTTCAGTTTTTAAAGAATCATTCTTTTATTAAAGGTATTAACAAGTATAAGAAAGATAAAGAAAAGAAAGAAAAAGGCCAAGGCCTTAAGTAGATCCCAAAGTCAAGACTTTAGGGATTTTGGCACACAAGGTGCTTAAAGAAAATGCCGAGGCATTATATATTAGAAGTAATAAAAGATAACAAGTATTTTACTTTTTTAAGAGGCTAGTACCCGACTTCCAAGGTTGTCGTTAAACAAATCCAGGTGTCCAATTCCGAGGTCTTGGCCCTGGTAGACCGAGGTCTGCTCTTTTAGGATTGGTGGCTCGCTACCCCAACCTATTAGGGAACGCGCATAAGATGGTACTACGCCTGGGCCCAAGAAGAAAGTTGATTATTATTTTGAAGTATTAAAGTATAAGTTTTTAAACAAGTGAAATAAGATTCAGAAAGTGTTTAAAATTCAGCAAGATTATGCTAGCATGATTGTATAGATTTGTTATACACGTTTAGCATTTCAGTATGTTTCTTTTGCTTGTAGATGAGCATGAGTAGTTTTCCTTTTGAGCATTCAGCTTTTAGATTTCAGTATATTCACATGCATATTCGAGTTTTGTGAGTTAGATAGCACTTACTAAGTAATTTTGCTTATAGATGCATTTTCCTCTTACTGCAGATAAAGGAAAGGAAAAGTTATAACAAAGGAAGGCAACAAGGAGGTGCGGATGGATGTGTGATGCCTGGACTATAGAAGCCTTGGGATTTAGCATAAGAATTTATTAACAAAGAATTGAGTAGAATGTATTAGATGAGTCATTTAGTCTTCCGCTGTTAGTTAATTGTAAGTTTTGAGTTCTCCGAGAGTTTTAGGAATTACTATCAACATGTGTACAATGTTAGTTAAGATAAGTTAGTAGTCCAGTAGCGCTCAGCCCTCACAGTCCAGTAGTGAGGAGGGCGGGGTGTTACATGCTCGAGCAAACACAACACTACAATATGATCTCATAATGCAGTCCATGCTTGAAAAACATCCAGATGCTCATAAGTGGCTTCAGAACATTGACCCTAAAAGATGGGCTAATGCACACTTTAGTGGCAGAAGGTACACAATGCTAACCACCAATTGTGTAGAGAGTTTAAATGCTTTGTTCAAGGAGACGCGTGAACTTCCGATAAACAGGTTAATTGATAATACCAGAAGAAAGGTAGCTCAATGGTTCTTTAACCGTAAGGAGGAAGCGTCGAAATGGTATGTAGCGTTGACACCTCATGCTACCAAAGAAATGCAATCAAGGAGGGAGAAAGCTAAACGATATAAAGTCCACCCCTACTCTCAATCCGAAATGGAAGTAGAGACATGGGGTGCTTCATACATTGTTGATTTGGAGAGGAAATATTGTAACTGTGGGGAGTTTCAAATTTCAGGATTGCCTTGCTCACATGCAAATGCCGTCATAATTCACCGGAACATGGATACACTCCCATATTGTGAGCATTATTTTCATTCACATAATTGGAAAACGACATACATGGATCGTATTTACCCCTGTCGAAGCAAGGAATTTTGGCCTAGGGGAGTCAACAACATTATAGTGCTATGTCCTCATAGCCTTGTGCAGCCTGGTAGGCGAAAGAAGGCAAGGATCGAGTCGAAACATAATGGGAAGGTAAAAATCAAATGCAGCAGGTGCAAACAACTGGGCCATAATCGGAGGACCTGTAGAATGCCGCCAGCCCCTGGATCTTGACTGAATTGTAAATTGGAGGAGTTGAGGCATATGTTTTGTATGAAGTACATAAATAGGTTTGTAAGAAAAACAGTTGTTAAAAGTGATGTTTCTGTAATATACGTTTATGGAGTATTTAGTTTGTGTTACAGTTTTATGGTAGGTATGAGAAGTGTAAACCATCACCTGCAAGGCAGAAATAATACTTCACACCATATCTCCATTGTGTCAAATAAAAATGCGATACATTTCAATTCAACAGGAAGGGGTTCGTAATTTCAAAGTCACGTAAATATGTATTGAAATATAGATGTGTTAAAACTCGCACAGAGGGATTGTAGTAATCCTTGCAAAATAAGATAGGATAGCAGTTCTCGGTCATTGAAATGGGGTATAAATATGTTTTGACACCAGATATACCATCTTCCCAGGTAGACCTTCACAGGGGACTTGATTTCATGTAGATCCAAGTAGGGGAGGGCCATCAGTGGGTTTTGGTCAAAACCCACTGATGGACCTTGACACCTCTGATTGGACCCATTTCAGCTATATGGTATTCTGAAGTTGCAAGGACTCCAAATCTGCTGGCAAATCATTATTTATATATCTATAGGTGCTGGGAGAAAATTAAAATACAATCAACCTCCGTTGGGCCTGATATGCTTAGATATCAGGCCCAACGTGGGCCTGATATGAGGGCATATCAGGACCAACGTGGGCCTGATATGAGTATCATTTAATAAAGAATTATTCTATCTCCCCCTAATATAATCTCCAAACATTCTAACAGGGACCTGATCAAAAAAATAAAATAAGATCAATTTTAAAAGTCACCTTCCATAGGGTAGAAAAGAAAAGTTGTGCACTGTTTCGTGCCAACTGACACGGAGCCATACCTTCTAATCAATGGGGTATAAATTATGTTTGACACCATATATACCATCTCCCCACCAAGACATTCACAGGGGACTTGATTTTATGTAAATCCAAGTAGGGGAGGGCCATCAGTGGGTTTTGGTCAAAACCCACTCATGGACCTAGACACCTCTGATTGGACCCATTTCAGTTCTACTGGTATTTTAGAGTTTCAAGGACTCCAAATATGGTGGCAAATCATTATTTAAATATCTATAGGTGCTGGGAGAAAATTAAAATGCAATCAGCCTCTATTGGGCCTGATATGCTTGGATATCAAGCCCAACGTGGGCCTGATATGAGTGGATATCAGGCCTAACGTGGGCCTGATATGAGTGCATATCAGGGCCAACATGGGCCTGATATGAGACCATATCAGGCCCTTTGGGCCTTGGTATGGTATCCTTTCTTATAAATTTATACTATCTCCCCCTTTCTATAAACTCAAAATGTGCTACCATGCTCCTTATGAAAAAATAAATGGCAACTGGCACAGACCCATACTTCCTAATCCATGGTGTATAAATTATGTTTGACACCATAGATACTATCTCCCCACTAAGACCTTCACAGGAGACTTGATTTCATGTAAATCCAAGTAGGGGAGGGCCATCAATGGGTTTTGGTCAAAACCCACTGATGGACCTAGACACCTCTGATTGGACCCATTTTAGTTCTAGTGGTATTCTGGAGTTACAAGGACTCCAAATCTAGTGGCAAATCATTATTTAAATATCTATAAGTGCTGGGAGAAAATTAAAAAACAATCAGCCTCCGTTGGGCCTGATATGCTTGGATATCAAGCCCAACGTGGGCCTGATATGAGTGCATATCAGGCCCAATGTGGGCTTGATATGAGACCATATCAGGCCCCAAGTGGCCTTGGTATGGTATCGTTTCTTATAAATTTATACTATCTCCCCCTTTCTATAAACTAAAAATGTGCTACCATTGCTCCTTATGAAAAAATAATAAAATAAAATAAAATTAGAAGGTGCCCATAGGGTTTAAGTCTATAGCATGGTCATAAGTGGAATAAGTGGCAACTGGCACAGAGCCATACTTCCTAATCAATGGTGTATAAATTATGTTTGACACCATATATACCATCTCCCCACCAAGATCTTCACAGGGGACTTGATTTCATGTAAATCCAAGTAGGGGAGGGCAATTAGTGGGTTTTGCTCAAAACCCACTAATGGACCTAGACAACTCTAATTTGACCCATTTCAGTTCTAGTGGTATTCTGGAGTTTCAAGGACTCCAAATCTGCTGGAAAATCATTATTTAAATATATATAGGTGCTAGGAGAAAATTAAAATACAATCAGCCTCCGTTGGGCCTGATATGCTTGGATATCAGGCCCAACGTGGGCCTGATATAAGGGCATATCAGGCCCAACGTGGGCCTGATATGAGACCATATCAGGGCCAAAGTGGCCTTGATATGGTATCCTTTCTTATAAATTTATACTATCTCCCCCTTTCTATAAACTCAAAATGTGCTACCATGCTCGTTATGAAAAAATAAATGGCAACTGGCATGGAACCATACTTCCTAATCCATAGTGTATAAATTATGTTTGACACCATATATACTATCTCCCCACCAAGACCTTCACAGGGAACTTGATTTCATGTAAATCCAAGTAGGGGAGGGCCATCAGTGGGTTTTGGTCAAAACCCACTGATGGACCTAGACACCTCTGATTGGACTCATTTCAGTTCTAGTGGTATTATGGAGTTTCAAGGACTCCAAATCTGGTGGCAAATCATTATTTAAATATCTATAGGTGCTGGGAGAAAATTAAAATACAATCAGCCTCCGTTGGGCCTAATATGCTTGGATATCAGGCCCAACGTGGGCCTGATATGAGTATCATTTAATAAAGCATTATTCTATCTCCCCCTAATATAAACTCCAAGCATTCTAACAGGGGCCTGATCGAAAAAATAAAATAAGATCAATTTTAAAAGTCACCTTCCATAGGGTAGAAAAGAAAAGCCAAGTAGCACTGTTCCGTGCCAACTGGAACGGAGCCATACCTTCCAATCCATCATTTATAAATTATGTTTGACACCATATATACCATCTCCCCACCAATACCTTCACAGGGGACTTGATTTCATGTAAATCCAAGTAGGAGAGGGCCATCAGTGGATTTTGGTCAAAATCCACTGATGGACCTAGACACCTCTGATTGGACTCATTTCAGTTCTAGTGGTATTATGGAGTTTCAAGGACTCCAAATCTGGTGGCAAATCATTATTTAAATATCTATAGGTGCTGGGAAAAAATTAAAATACAATCAGCCTCCGTTGGGCCTGATATGCTTGGATATCAGGCCCAACGTGGGCCTGATATGAGTGAATATCAGGCCCAATGGGCCTGATATGATCATATCAGGCCCAACTGGGCCTAATATCCAAGCATAACAGGGCCATATCAAAAATAAAAATAAGATCAATTTTAAAAGTCACCTTCCATAGGGTAAAGCCTAAAGCATAATATGTGCCAACTGACACGGAGCCATACCTTCTAATCCATCATGTATAAATTATGTTTGACACCATATATACCATCTCCCCACCAATACCTTCACAGGGGACTTGATTTCATGTAAATCCAAGTAGGGGAGGGACATCAGTGGGTTTTGGTCAAAACCCACTGATGGACCTTGACACCTCTGATTGGACACATTTCAGTTCTAGTGGTATTATGGAGTTTCAAGGACTCCAAATCTGGTGGCAAATCATTATTTAAATATCTATAGGTGCTGGGAAAAAATTAAAATACAATCAGCCTCCATTGGGCCTGATATGCTTGGATATCAGGCCTAACGTAGGCCTGATATGAGTGCATATCAAGTCCAACGTGGGCCTGATATGAGTGCATATCAGGCCCAACGTGGGCCTGATATGAGACCATAGCAGGCCCAAGTGGCCTTGGTATGGTATCCTTTCTTATAAATTTATACTATCTCCCCCTTTATATAAACTCAAAATGTGCTACCATGCTCCTTATGAAAAAATAAATGGCAACTGGCACGGAGCCATACATTATAACAGGGGCCTGATAAAAAAATTAAAATAAGATCATTTTTAAAATTCACCTTCCATAGGGTTGAAAAGAAAAGCGGTGCACTGTTCCGTGCCAACTGCAACGGAGCAATACCTTATTAGAAAAGGGATTTAAAGAAGGTATTTATTAACCATAAATTTAATTTATAATAAATTGATTCACCATAAATTTAATTTACACAAACAGTAAATCATTACTAGAATACAATATTACAATTGTTCACTATTTCTATAGTTTAAAGTTTTTGTCAGACATGATTTTATGTCCAAGTCTAAATCTATAAGCTCTCATATCAGCTTGTATAAAGTCTTCTGGAACATCAAACTCTCTGCATAGCGCATTATAAAAAAAGCACAATCCAACCTACAAAACAAAAGCACAATCCATCATAAAAAAGCCAAATCGAATTATTATGGAACATACACAAATACTTACGATTTGCTTTGTGTGGGGCCAATAACTTGCATCGTTTTATACTCTCTCCCGGAGAATGGTTCTAAACCTTTATGCCATCTGTGATAGTATGACCAGTTTAGCTCCTTAAAAAACAACACCTACAAATATCAAACCATAGTAATTAATACATAAACAATGATTATTGGATATAAGAAGAAATTAAATTTGTTACTTACAGTTTAATTAAAAACAGAAGTGTAATTTTCTGTGGTGCCAAGAGAGTTATAATGAATTATTTGGCGTTCCTCCAGGTCCATGACCATTAGATGCCAATGATCATCTTGGTTATGTAGAGGACAAAAAATATATCTAATGTCCTTGTCGTCATCAGTTTTTGCAGTTTGTTTCAATGCATCCACGTGCATCATTCCGAACAAGTCCTATGCAATTAATAGAGCTATTATGGTGACTGCATCCAATATATATTGTAAATAATTTACAATGAGATAAGGGACATATTGGGAATCCAACCCCACAAAATATGGATGGGTGGTATGGTGAGTTAGAGTGTTTGGTTTCATTAGCAAGAATATTCCAATAAACATTTATGCAATCCCCATTGATATATTGCGTCCAATCAAATATTGTCATAAAAGATTGCATATCTAAAGAGAAATTATCATTTGCCCATATTGGTTGCACCGTCACCCTACACACAAGGATACAGTCAATGGTATTTAATAAATTAAAAATAAAAAAAATATCATTAAACTCCAATAATAATCCTTCGTTGACATGTGGGTTAAGTATTTAGGTTGGCAACTACGTTACCTTAACTGACTGAGCTTCAATAATGCATCGGCTATCACATCATCTTGACTCTTTTTAAAAAATGTCTTCGCTTGCTGAGATAATTAAAATAATACTATGTCATTAAGGATTATAAAATAACAACTTACCTACTCTCGACCGTACCTTCAATATTTTGGTTTTGACCTTGTTAATTTCATGACATTGTGTTTCTAGCTATGATGAACTTGTATTTTCTGTCTTTGATGATGCAGGAGCATCTGGTTCGACAGTAAGAACAAGTTGTTTACCTTTTTTTTTTGTGCATTGGGATATCAAACTTCTCTGGGTTCTCTTTCTTTTGGGGCCTACCCGAAAATTAGTTGGAATTATAGGCAGATTAGGGTCTATGCCTTCTGATGCAGGGTCTATGCCTTCTGATGCTCTTGGCTCCCCTGATATGCTTTGTATGACTTGTTGGAGCTCTTTAATCTTATTTTCGGCATCGGCTATGATTTTGTCTTTTACAGTTAAAATTCTATTATCCACGTTAGAATTTATAGTGTCAGCCTTGTTCCACTCATATCCCGTTCTTTACACAGTTCACTTATTTGTTGATCCTTTTCTTTAAGCATAGATTCCATATCAGCAATCACAATATCCTTTGCTGCTACTAGACTATCCTTTTCTTCTATCACCGTTGCCAGGTTTTTATTAGCTTCCTCCAAACTTTGAGAAGCTTTATGTAATTCTTGCTTTAAACTCTCAATTTTGTTATCCTTTTCCTTGCACAAAATACAATCTACTGTATCGTCACACTGCAGTAGACCTTCTTCGGCTTGATGTAAAGATCCTTGGCCAACCAACTCAAGATACTCAGATGGTTGAGGCCGGTTTGGTAGTAAATCCAACTCTGATTCTGTCAGAATTAAATCTACTAAAATTTTATCTGCAGTTACACGGTCTATCATTATTTTTACTGTGTCAACATGATAGTTAGGCCACCTCCATCGTAGTATTCTTGGCAATTTTTCTGAATGGTCTGGATCAATAATGCTGATGTGCTCACACACCCATACCTACAATATGATTATAAAAATAATTCATAATATTTACAAATATCTTGATATATATGTAATCGGACTTACAGCTAAAATATTTGGAAATCCCTTTAGCAAGGGGGCCTTGGGCGTTGCATCAGCAACCTGTGGTTTTGGTCTTAATGTAAGCTCCAATCCAATGGAGTCTAATTGTTGAGCCATGAAATTGTATACTGCATTGCACTAGTTAAACCTAGCTAAGTTGTCAAAATCATCTACACAGTCAATTAGGGAGAGCACAGGTATTCTGAGAACACTGCTACTCCCACAAAATAGAACAGTTGTAAAAAAATATAGGATATAAAGCTGACAGTACAGCTTGTCATTTGATCTCGACTTCCTAATCAGTTTCTCTAAATGTCTGGCAGAACAATCCAATTCTCGGAAACACTCCATGTACAGTGCGCTTGAAGCCTCATTTAAATCAAGACGAACTATATCTCCATTGTCGGGTAGGCCAAGAATCAGTCCCACATCTACCTTTGTAAAATTGAGCTTCTTCCCATGGAAGATAAAGTTTTTTTCCTCATGATCCCAGTTATCAAACATATTTTGTACCTGAGCTCTTACAAAAGAACTATCAGGGAGGTCGAGGATCCACGAAAAAGGTGTGCCTCGAATCTTCTGTTCTTGTTCTACAGTCAGGTTAACAGAAGAGATAACTTTCTGAAGTGGCAAATGGTACTTTTCCAGTTCATTCTTTTAGTTCTTCCTCTGTTGACATAACTTTGATAATTTGGTCGATCAGCACTCACACTTGTGGAGACTTCTTTTGTTGCCATTGCGAACCTAGCTACTGTATAACCACACCCAGAAAAACAACTCTTAGTTCCCGTAATAACGACTACGCTCTTATTCTAACACAGCCACACAAACCCTAGGTTAACCGGTTATAGAAAGCATAACTAAATAAGCAACCGACCTATGTACGGAAATGATTCTTGAACGCCGGTGAAGGTAGAGTCACGCCTCGATCGAAGCTGCGTAGAATGGCTTCGAGAAGAAGATGACGACGGAAGCAGGAGAGTGTGCGCTTTTGCAGATTAAAACTTGGGCCTGATATCTCATTATTTTATTTTATTTAATCGACTCGATTTATGTGCAAGATTATTTATTAATATTTTGAAATAATACTCTTTAATATCAGGCCCCACGTTGGGCCTGATATGCACTCTTATTAGGCCCACGTTGGGCCTGATATCCAAGCATATCAGGCCCAATGGAGACTGATTGTATTTTAATTTTCTCCCAACACCTATAGATATTTAAATAATGATTTACCACCAGATTTGGAGTCCTTGCAACTCCAGAATACCACTAGAACTGAAATGGGTCCAATCATAGGAGTCTAGGTCCATCAGTGGGTTTTGACCAAAACCCACTAATGGCCCTCCCCTACTTGGATTTACATGAAATCAAGTCTCCTGTGAAGGTCTTGGTGGGGAGATAGTATCTATGGTGTCAAACATAATTTATACACCATGGATTAGGAAGTATGGGTCCGTGCCAGTTGCCATTTATTTTTTCATAAGAAGCATGGTAGCACATTTTGAGTTTATAGAAAGGGGGAGATAGTATAAATTTATAAGAAAGGATACCATACCAAGGCCCAAAGGGCCTGATATGATCTCATATCAGGCCCACGTTGGGCCTGATATGCACTCATATCAGGCCCACGTTGGGCCTGATATCCGAGCATATCAGGCCCAACGAAGGCTGATTGTATTTTAATTTTCTCCCAGCACCTATAGATATTTAAATAATGATTTGCCACCATATTTGGAGTCCTTGAAACTCCAGAATACCACTAGAACTAAAATGGGTCCAATCAGAGGTGTCTAGGTCCATGAGTGGGTTTTGACCAAAACTCACTGATGGCCCTCCCCTACTTGGATTTACATGAAATCAAGTCCCCTGTGAAGGTCTTGGAGGGGAGATGGTATATATGGTGTCAAACATAATTTATACACCATTGATTAGGAAGTATGGCTCCATGCCAGTTGCCACTTATTCCACTTATGGCCATGCTATAGACTTAAACCCTATGGTAGCACCTTTAATTTTATTTTATTTTTTTATTTTTTCATAAGGAGTATGGTAGCACATTTTGAGTTTATAGAAAGGGGGAGATAGTATAAATTTATAAGAAATGATACCATACCAAGGCCACTTAGATCCTAATATGGTCTCATATCAAGCCCACGTTGGGCCTGATATGCACTCATATCAGGCCCACGTTGGGCCTGATATCCAAGCATATCAGGCCCAACGGAGGCTAATTGTATTTTAATTTTCTGCCAGCACCTATAGATATTTAAATAATGATTTGCCACCAGATTTGGATCCTTGCAACTCCAGAATACCACTAGAACTGAAATGGGTCCAATCAGAGGTGTCTAGGTCCATCAGTGGGTTTTGACCAAAACCCACTCATGGCCCTCCCCTACTTGGATTTACATGAAATCAAGTCCCCTGTGAAGGTCTTGGTGGGGAGATGGTATATATGGTGTCAAACATAATTTATACACCATGGATTAGGAAGTATGGCTCCGTTCCAGTTGCCATTTATTTTTTCATAAGGAGCATGGTAGCACATTTTGAGTTTATAGAAAGGGGGAGATAGTATAAATTTATAAGAAAGGATATCATACCAAGGCCACTTGGGGCCTGATATGGTCTCATATCGGGCCCACGTTGGGCCTGATATGCACTCATATCAGGCCCACCTTGGGCCTGATATCCACTCATATCAGGCCCACATTGGGCTTGATATCCAAGCATATCAGGCCCAACGGAGGTTGATTGTATTTTATTTTTCTCCCAGCACCTATAGACATATAAATAATGATTTGCCAGTAGATTTGGAGTCCTTGCAACTCCAGAATACCATTAAAACTGAAATGGGTCCAATCAGAGGTGCCTAGGTCCATCAGTGGATTTTGACCAAAATCCACTGATAGCCCTCCCCTACTTGGATTTACATGAAATCAAGTCTCCTTTGAAGGTCTTGGTGGGGAGATGGTATATATGGTGTCAAACATAATTTATACACGATGGATTAGAAGGTATGACTCCGTGCCAGTTGGCACGGAACAGTGCTACTTGGCTTTTCTTTTCTACCCTATGGAAGGTGACTTTTAAAATTGATCTTATTTTATTTTTTTTATCAGGCCCCTGTTAAAATGCTTGGAGTTTATATTAGGGGGAGATAGAATAATGCTTTATTAAATGATACTCATATCAGGCCCACGTTGGACCTGATATATCCTCATATCAGGCCCACGTTGGGCCTGATATCCAAGCATATCAGGCCCAACGGAGGATGATTGTATTTTAATTTTCTCCCAGCACCTATAGATATTTAAATAATGATTTTCCAGTAGATTTGGAGTCCTTGCAACTCCAGAATACCTCTAGAACCGAAATGGGTCCAATCAGAGGTGTCTAGGTCCATCAGTGGGTTTTGACCAAAACCCACTGATGTCCCTCCCCTACTTGGATTTTCATGAAATCAAGTCCCCTGTGAAGGTCTTGGTGGGGAGATGGTATATATGGTGTCAAACATAATTTATACACGATGGATTAGAAGGTATGGCTCCGTGCTAGTTGGCACGGAACAGTGCACAGCTTTTCTTTTCTACCCTATGGAAGGTGACTTTTAAAATTGATCTTATTTTATTTTTTTGATCAGGCCCCTGTTAGAATGCTTGGAGTTTATATTAGGGGGAGATAGAATAATTTTTTATTAAATGATACTCATATCCGGCCACGTTGGGCCTGATATGCCCTCATATCAGGCCCACGTTGGGCCTGATATCCAAGCATATCATGCCCAACGGAGGCTGATTGTATTTTAATTTTCTCCCAACACCTATAGATATTTAAATAATGATTTGCCACCATATTTGGAGTCCTTGAAACTCTAGAATACCACTATAGCTGAAATGGGTCCAATCAGAGGTGTCAAGGTCCATCAGTGGGTTTTGACCAAAACCCACTGATGACCCTCCCCTACTTGGATCTACCTGAAATCACATTCCCTATGAAGTTCTAACTGGGAAGATGGTATATCTGGTGTCAAAACGTATTTATACCCCATTTCTTATAAGGTATTGCTCCGTGGTAGTTGGCACGGAACCTAGTGACGTTGTGCTCTTGAAACCGACTGTTGGTCCGAGCCTATTTGATTTTTTAAACAATCCCAACCGTTACCATGTTTCAGTTTTGAGAAGATAGAAATGGTGTGCATTATAACTTATATACATTGTTTCTTTCCACTGATAAGCACCAGCATCGCATTTTGTATATTGTGACTTATATTTGACTAATCACTATGCAATATTATTAATATTCCAGTGACAGTTTATAATCTTCTCATATACTACATACCACCGTATTATACAACAAAGACTACATACAAAGATATTAAAAGTCCTACACTACGTAATAAGTGCATTTACATTCTATACAAGTTTTTGTCTTACAAGACTGGATATTTAATCCAATGTTTTAAAATACTTATCCCTCAAAATTGATACCATTACATCAATTCTAATCTTTTTCATGTCTCCTTGTTTGAAGTCCATCTTCATATCATATAGGAGACATCAAATGTATTGCATCACAAAGAAGTCACAGTCAACGCTGTAAAGAACAACAACATTTTTAGGGTCAATATTTTTTTATCAATTATTTATATTCACACATTGTGCTCGATTTACCTTGCTTGTTGTTGTGGACATTCAATTGTGCGAGAGACCCATCTATCAAACGGATAATGCCTTTCCAAGTTTGGATGAATAGCAGCAACATGCTCACGACTATATAATTTAAAATCTGATACCTGAAGATTGAAGAGGAAATTTCCATTTTCCATCAACTAGCATTTATATTAAAATACAAACATACACATTATTATTAGATGCTCACCGCTGCTTCAAATTCATATTTGTATTTACTTCCACTTGCTAGAGAATTGTACTGATTGAACGTCATTGATTTGGTGTCCACCACCAGCAAGTGGAAGTGTGCATTATCACTGCACAAAGGTATAAATATATACCTTACCTCTTCATCTCGTCTATCCGTCTTTATCATGTGTTGGAAGGTAAACTTACTTGACGATTTCATTAATGACTACAAATATGCAAAGTCATACATACATAACCAACTAATAAAAAGAATTTTATTTTTTACTATAATCAAATCAATTCCTTACTGTGAAGAATGTTGAACAATATATTGACTTGTTGTATGTGCTTCCAGACGGGAATGCCCCCCTAAATAAAATTTTACAATACGTGTCGATTACATCCCCTCTTGTCAACATTTCTCCATTCACACCAGATAAAAGGGAATACAAATTTAAACAAAAGGGTGATTCCTCCAAAACTATATCATTTGTAAACCTACAAAGTAAACAAATCACAGATTATTTTTACAAATTTATTTTTGATAACCTTAGCCCAACTATATAATCAGATAAGTATATAATATACTTTACTATTCAACTATTTAATTTACATACTTTATTTTCTCCAAGGCTTTTAACAAGTACGCCACATCTTCGTCTTATTTTTTTTTCTTGGAAGACTTAAATTGCTTCTTCACATACTATGCATACAAACAAAAAAGGCAATTAGATAATCCATTATATCTAACAAATTACAATGAAATTTGCAGATATCGTCTTACAGCAATTGCTTGTTTCCTCATTTTGTCATATTTGGCAAATATATCTACATCCTTGTCTGCCTCTTCATCAGATTTGTCTTCCATCAATTGTACAATATTAATTTCTTCTTCCATTTCATCCAAACCAATTTTTCCTTTCCCCTTTCCCACAACAACATATTCTTTGACAACTTTTTTTCCTTCTCCTATACTTGTAACTTTCTCCGCAGACTCACTTATATGTATATTTCTACGCTGCCTCTTAGGTAAAGTTTTGAGCCACAATGGACTATCAATTAGAGTATCCCTGTAATCATAGTGACTTCTGTCACGTCCTCTCCTACTTCTTGTTGTAACACCTACAAGTTCAATTTGAGGATCGCCTACAGGCTCGCTATATTGAGATTCCATGCCTTTTTTTTCAACTATTTTAAGTAACTCTTTCACCCTCTCCTTCAATTGCATGTTCTCCATTGTTAGCTCTTTAATTATGTTTGCTTGAATAATGCAATTACAACAATCCTTATTAATCTGCCTTCCTCCTACAGTGACTTCAATTTGTGATACCTCCATTGCATGTGGACTGTCATCAACGCCAGCAAGGTTCTCAACCAATGATCTTTCATCTTGGTTAGGGATTAGATCAATCACAACCTGTAAGAATATTAAACCACATGTTAAAACAATACTTTTTAACCAAACTATAGTCAAAGTATTCTAAATTTACCTCTTCAGATGAAACTTGGTTAATCAATTCTCTCACCTTACTAATATGTGAAGGAATATTCCTCCACTTATTTATTCTGGCTCCTTTTATTTTGTATGGTTTTTGGATTGGAACATGCTCTAAAAACCATGCCTGATTCACCATGACAAGGGTTAACTATTTTAAAATTATTCGCAAAATATTAAAAAATTTCACACAAATTATACACTTACTGCCAAAAGATCAGCAAATCCCTTTAGGTAAGGGAGGTTGGTGTTAGCATGTTTTGTCTCAGTTGATGAAAATATGTCCCCAATCTTAGGTAATTGTGGAGCCATAAATTCATGGATTGCTTCAACCTAGTTGAATCTATCAAGATTCTCAAAATCATCTACTATATCTATAAGACTTAACGGGACCTTATATGTACTAGAAGAAAATAAGACACAAACAAATATATACAAAATATAGAATTTGCAAAATAATAAAACATCATCTTCGACTTCAATGCGATTGCCATAAAATTTAAGCAACTCCTCAATTCTTGATCTAGTAGCTTCTTTTTTGTTTGAGAAGTAAGTTAGAAAGAGGTCACTGGATGCTTTAGCTGAATTCATCAGAATTGAAGCTCCTCGGTCTGCAATACCAAGCAGCAATGAAACGTCTTCTCTTGTGAAGCAAACCGGAACGCCTGACCAAGTTAAATTATTATTAGACTTCTACCAACACATACAAAAGTATTAGGAACACCGTGGACATGATACGATGTCATATCAAGCACTGATACGGCATCGTATCAGACCCACGTTGGGCCTGATACGACATCGTATTAGGCCCACGTTGGGCCTGATACGGCATCGTATCAGGCCCACGTTGGGCCTGATACGGCATTATATCAGACCCACGTTTAGCAAAAGATTAAATTTTACAATACAACTACTTTGTAATTAAAATACAAAATTATAAATTGTACCTGAGAATCTAAAGGTTTGACTACTTGAATCCCAAATTTGAAATATATTTACCAAAATCCCACGGATGTGCTGCATATCTTCTATGTCCAAAAAAATATGAAAGGGTGACTGTTTGATCAGCACTATGTGTCGGTCATGTAAAATAACAGAGCCTTCATGCGTTCCTTTCTTCGTGGATGGTTGAAAAAAACTTTTAAAGTGACCGAGGACACTGTTCCAATGCAGTTTCTGTGCAACATCAACTAAACCCTATACTTTATAAAAATAAAAAATTTTAAATCATAGTAGTTTAGCTTCTCAATATCACAGAGTTTGTAAAATGATAACCTTTACAGCTAATTGATGTGGAGAGGATGATGATACACCCGATCGACGTCTTTGCGCCATTATGATACTAGCTGATTAATGTAAACCCTAGAATCCTTCACTGATGGCTCACAAACACTCCTGGTTTTTAATTGAACTGAAATGCTAGATGTCGCTTGAGGAAAACTCGAACTGATGGCTCACGAACACTAAACTAGGGTTTCATAAGACGGAGCTGTGTCACGAAGGAGGGAGGTACCCTAATGATCGATTTTATTTTTTTAAATCAAAGTTATTTAAAAATGTGGTTCGGATGCCTGGGAAATGATGACTGATCAGAGGAGTTGGCGGGAGGGTTATATTCGGTAATACACATCACTTACCTGCGCCTTTTGGTAAATACAAAATCGTCATGTGCTTTTTGGTAAATACATTAAACCTAGTACGCCTTTTGATAAATTGCCGTTATTAATTCGTGGTTAATATTTCATTGCTATTTTAATAATTTCTTGCAGTAAATTAAAGTTGTTTAAGGAAGAAGAAAAATATCCGATCCTTTGCGTGAGAGAGAAAATCATGTATCTTGACTTATCTTCCTTGGGGCTTACCGACGAGAGAGAATCTCCACCTAGGCCACCATGTATGTTCTAAACTAGTCATGTAGACGACCGCATGGGTTGAGGGTCATGTACCGATTAGCTGCGTGCATGAAGGTGGAGCATCTAGGATTATAATCGTACTTCTGACATTGTCGAGTTGTCAATCACAGGAGCATAGCTAGGATTTTAAAATAGGGGGGCTGGAAAATTAAATCTTAAACTAGAAGTCACTATATCATTTTCAACATAATATAAAAATTTAAGTGTAAAACACGCATTTCTCCATAAAATTATCAAATCTAGATAAATGTTTGTCAAAAGTTCAAGCGTCAATAATAATATAAAATACATAAACAAAAAAGTACAATTTTTGTCAAAAGAGATGTAACTTCAATAAAATACTATTTTAGTTGCAACCTTCTATTTTTCAAGAGATGAAACTTATCAATTATATACTCTATATGAATTTCACGAGCTATCTCTTTCTCAATATACAAGATCATTGCATTGTTCAAATATTCTTGCTCCATTTTGTTGCGAAGTGGTGTTTTCCGAAGTTTCATCCCTGAAAATGCTCGTTCTGTTGTAGCCGTTGAAACCGGAAGAGTTAAGACCAGACGAATCAACTTATCAATAATGAAATAAATCCTTGACTTCTTTGTTTCAACCAACAGTCGACATAATTTAGGAAGAGAATCGACATCTTTAAACCTCGGGTCCTCAAATACATCGAGCTTGTAATGATCCAATTGAGTCTTCAAATGTTTCATGTCATCTTTGGAAAAATCACTTGGATAAAATTTCTCAATTAAGGAATAAATTGCACTTTCAGAGAATGATTTGAAACCATCACTTGGATTCAAGGCTTCACATAGAGTAAGAAGCTCTATTGATTCCTCAGTAAATCTTGTATTCAACTCCATCAACTGTTTATCAATAACAACATTAAATACATGAAAATGATAGAATTCTCCACTGTAAACTGATTTTTCTGCTGACAAGAACGCTTAGTACCTTCAATATAACGATCAGTCAAATCAGGCACTACAATATCATGAGTATCACAAAAATTATTCACACTCCATAGAAAATCATCCCATTCATCATCTCGCATTTTCTGGAAAAGTAATTTTGTAGTAGCGACTAAACTCATTGCATTCAAAATGTCTTGATTTTTTCGTTGCAACGCTTGGCACAACATATCAGATGTTTCTAAAACTCTATGCATCAACAATAACATAAACACAAAATCAAATGTCATCATCACTTTAAGCAAACCTTTAGCCTCCGCACGAATACCAAAGGTCAACTTCCCTCCTATGAGATCTTCTAGAAGTGTACAAATTGAACCAAATAATTCAATAACTCGAATAATAGAAGTGTAATGTGAACTCCAACGAGTAGATGCGGGTCATTGCAAAGTACTAGCTTGATTGACTCCGGTACCAGTCCCAAGTTCTCCAGATTTTATCAAATCAATTATTTCATTTCCTCGAATTGATTTCAATTGAGAATGTCGCTTTGAAGAAGAACCAACAAAATTGACAATTGAACTCAATTTGGAAAAAAATAGCCATACATCTGATACTTCTTTAGCTGCTGCAACTAAAGTAAGTTGTAGTCGATGAGCAAAACAATAAATATAATATGCAAACGGACAATCTTTGAGGAATAGTGTAAAATACCGAAAAATAGGCGAATATTAATAAGGGAATTTTCCGGAATTTTTGGAAATTTTTCGAGAATTTTTCGGAGTTCGTATGGACAAGTTAACGGGGATAAAAATGGGGCCCGGGAAAGCCTATTTAGGCTACCCCATTTAAGAGAGGAAAAGTTTGCTTTTCTTTTATTTCTTTTCTTTATTTGTTTTTATTTTCTTTTCCTCCGGTTTTATTTGTCGTCGTTTCCCTCTTCTCCTGCCCGAGCCCTCTTCCTTTCTTCTTCCCGACGCCGCTCGTTTTCCCCTCTTTGCCCTAACCGCCGGCCACGGCAGTCTCCTCCACCGCCACATCTTCCTTCTCTTCTCTCCCGAGCGGTTTTGGGGCGGGTATGGGAATACTATCCCCATCCCCGAACCCGCCCCGAATATTATTATTATTAATAAATAATAATATATATTTTTAAAAAAATATTAATAATAGTGTTAATATTAATATATTGGCTTCAAATAGGCAACAAGATCGCTTTGGGAAACATGACTTCACACATTGAGGATTAACTAGTTACCTGAACATTGTGGTTGAAGAGTAGTAGTTAACCTGCATTGGAGAATTAATACCCCTTCTCTGTTGAGAAAGAAATATCGAAACAAAATGTAAAAAAAACGACTACTTACGAAGTGAAAATGGAACCATTTACAAAACCATCGTAGTCGCACGACGTGACACTGCAACCAGAGTTCGTCTGTTGGGAGGTAAAATTTCCGATTATAAGATTGCTATTACCACATTGCATGCTCAAGCATGATACTGCTAGTGATGATGGTTGCTGCAGATAGATCATGGAGATGGGGCGGGGATGGGGAAAACCCGGGAAAACGGGCTGGGATGGAATGGCAAACCCGCCCGCCATCCATTGTCATCCCTACTCCTTCCACGCCCTTCTCTCCTGCGAGACACCGAAAACGGCGAAGAATAGAAACGATTGAGTGTCTTCTCCCCCCACAGCCAGCACCAGCTTGACCTAACTGCCTTCGCTTACCTGCTTGGCTTGCCCTGGCCGTCTCCACTTGCTATTTGTAAGTCGCACTGGGTCTTCGAGGCTTTTGTCGTCTTCTTCTTCCTCATCGGTCACTGCGGCTTTGGATCGACGCGGGGGCTCGGCACTAAGGAGGTCGAGATGCAGGCGGTCTGCACGGAGGTGGTCTGGTTGGGCGTTGATGAGAAGATTAGGATTGTTGAGGATGTCTGATCTTGGATCAGATTTTGACCTTCACTGTTCTGCTCTGTAGATTTGTGAGAATTTTTGATTTGAATTGGAAATGTTGATTATTCTTGTTATGTTCTTTGAATACTCTCATCTTGTTTTTCAATAGTCCATAGAATCCTGGATGATTTTATGTCAAATCTCGTGTCCATCAACGACAACATCCACATCCATCGATTTGTGAGGTAAAGGAATAGGAATTTGATATCTTGTTGATCATGTATGGGTTGAATTAGGTTGTTGTTGGTTTGTGATGAACTCTTGAGCTCCTTTTGATCCGAATGAATCGTGCAGCGTTACTTGGGTTTGATAACTACCTGTTCAGCGGTAACTAGCTTTGGCTGTGATTTGAGGTATGTTGTAGGATGTTGGCTACGCATTGTCGTTAGATAATGAATCAGTATTGATTAGATTTATATGTTGATTAGGTTTATGTGCTTTTGAATTAGGGTTTGCCCTAATTTGGGTTAGAATTTCATTTAGCTATTTATTTATGAGAATTGTTAAATGAAATATATTTACATGGTATCAGACTTTGATGCGAGACAGTATCCTGAGTCAAATTGGACCTTCTATTTTTGGAGTGTACTTTGACTTATTGTCTTTGATATGCTTAGTAATGGAATTAACATGTTTCATTAATTATGTTTCTTATCTATCATTCAATCACTACCCAAATCTTGGTACATGTTTGATTGATTGATTTGTTTGCATCCATATACTAACTTGCCTGTATACATGCTTATAGGTGATATGCCATGCTTGACCAATGTTCGGGACCTAGGTTTTATACCTTACATACCTTTGGATTGTTTTGGATTCAGACCTATGATGCATTTTATATATATGTGGATTAGGTCGGGATATTCGGTTAGTGTCATGCACCATTTGCATGATTGCATCGCGATAGTCCGCCTCCATTATTTTGAGCACACGATTACATGGATCTGCACACACCACCACTCATGGGTTAGTGGTCGATTCAGGCAGCAGGGACTCTGTTAGGCACCGTTGGTCCGCTCATGGGTAGTGTGACACAACGTGTTATCCGGCAGGGATTCCTCCTACCGGGAGATGAGAGCATTGCGCTCCCCATTTATGATTTGGGGTAGGAGGATAGGTGAACCCACCCGGTCACTCATCGGGAGTAGTGACGACAGAGTGCAGTTGTCACACCCTACCCACTCGGCCTCACTATTGTGTGTGAGATGATCGACCGGGACGGATCATTGGCATCATATGCATGATGCATTTATTGCTTGTGTTTGTGTTTGCTGCATTTATATGCTGATATTGTTTGGATACAGGATTTCCTTATCCCTCGGACTGTTTGACCTTATACTCAGGACCTGGTTAGTACAGCATTCTCCTGTTTACTTCAGATGCATTTTTATCTTTCTTATCAGGAGACTGTACGCATGATTAGTGCTAGGTGTTGTTTCTTTACTTTGCATATCAGTTGTACCTGCTGAGTGTTGGACTCACCCCGCCTCCATTGTTGATATTTTCAGGTTGATGCTGTCAGGAGAGAGTTCCAGTTGCTGGTCCCTGCAGACCTCGAGGATGTGATTGGTTTTCGTTTGGTTCCCTTTTCTGTTCTAGACTGTTTGAACTTGTTATGTTCTGGATTTATTTACTTATGGACACGATATAGATTTTATTATATCGATGGATTTGGATTTGGTTTTTATTCTACTACATGCCTGCCTGGACGGCAGAAGAGGTGAGTTCGTCGGATTTGAGCTTTACGAGTGTAGTGGAGTAGGGTGGATTTCGAGTCAGAGTATTATTTTACTGTTTAATTATCTTAACTGCGTGGTTGTGACAGCCAGAAGCTGAATAGATTATATATAACTGCATGGTGATGTTTCATTTAGTTGTTATTATTCCAGCCGCCTGTGGCTGAGGTATTTGTGAGATGTAGAAAAGTTTCAGATTGTCCACCGTACAGGGGTGATCAATTTAGTGGTATCAGAGCACAGGTTTATGATCTTTTGTTTTCGTATTTTGGATGTTTGGGATAACCTGATACCAATTTATTTACTTGGTATCAGAGCGCCAAGTTTGGCATTACTTGTTGGATTTTTGTATTTTGGATTTTTGGGATTTATCTGATACCAATTTATTTGGTATCAGAGCGGGTTATGATACCTGCTTTTGGGGGTTCTGGAGATTTATCGGATAGTCAAACTGGGCATTTCGAATTTTCAATATGGTTATGTTTCGGATTTCCGTTTCGGATTTATATGGATTTCCGGCGATTTTCTCGTTCGGAATTTTGAGGTCAGAAGTTGGGGACTGGACAGCGATGGAACATCTCCAGACGGCAAATAGGTATGATGTTTATTTTATGATAGTTAGGACATCTATTAGCACTTTATCTTTACACATATTACATGTGATGGGTTAGCCATTGAGTAGGGTTGACCTTAATAGAGATCAAGGATTATAGTCTCTGATGATTTTTTTTCCATCATACCATAAGTAGTTTTAGCTGCTGTTACTACTAGTAGGTGATGGAGGCACATACCAGCCTCTGCTATTGTTAGCTGGCTAATGGATGATACCTACATATTCCTGTTGACTTAGCCAGTAGAGTTTTTATACTCATATCTTTTGGATATTAGGATATCCGTTACGATGAAAATTGGTCATTTGGGGAGTTATCATGTTTGATCATTGTTGAGAATGATTTGAGGTTGAGGAACATTGTGAGATCAGATATTGTGATGTGTTGATTTCTAATGATTTATGAGAGTAAATGTTATGTGGTTGTCTGATGATCTATTACTAGATATTTGTTTTGATGATCTATTAGTGGATAATTATTTTGATAATCTATTATTTGGGTTATCGTTGATGGTGACATAGTGAGTGTCATGTATGATATTCACAGGTTTGATGATTATAGTTGGTGATCAGATATAGATCGGGTGCTAGAGAGTTTACGGTTGAGTGTGTCTATGAGATTTTAATAAATCTAGTTAGTTGTGGTTAGTTAACAGGATGATAAAACTGATGTTTACTTCCTCTGATATTGGACTATGTTGATAAATAGTGATTTGATGTTTTGAATGTTAACTTGCTCTCATGGGGAGTAGAGACTGATTCATCTGATATTATGTGGGTTGATATTTTTGAGGATAAAAATGAGAGTGTCTTGATGTTCTTGAATTCTGATTTTGTCTTTTGGGTCGTACACATTTATACATATGATTTTTGAGGGTGTCTAGTAGATTATACCCGAGTGGTTAGATATACATATCTGATTGTTTATTGGAGGTATTTGTCAATTAAAAACTATGTTGTGGAATGTGCACATATGTTTGAGTGTTTTATTGGATGTATCTTATCGATTAAATTTGAGTTGTGATATGTGCAGATGTGTTCGGTGTAATATTTGAGGTATCTTATTGATTATATTTGATTTGTGGATGCACTTGTGTCTATTAGGTTTTGTTGGAAGTATTACGTTGATTATACTCTTGGTATAGGTATATATATGCCGTGTGAGGTTATTTGAGGTGTATTGTTGATTATACCTATGTTGATATATGCACACGGGTTTGATAGATATTGTTGGAGGTATCACACTGATTTATACCTGTGCTATGAGTGTGTTTGGTGTATATAAATTGGAGGATTATGTCGATTATACATATGTTGTGTGTGCATGTGTACCCGGTGTATGGTGGGTAGCATCATGATGATTCTACCTATGTTGAATGTAGAATGCTGAATGTCTACATTATGTTATTGGTTGTATAACCCTGTCAACTAATTCTCCTATTAGTGGGTGACCAACCCACTAGGATGATGATAGAGTTGACTATGGATTTGATTTGTTTACTAGATTGTTTATACCTTTGGCTGCCCACAGTGATATGTGGTTGAGTGATCTCGTGCAGCCTCTAGTTGGATAGTTAGGTGCCTTGGACACTTATGGATCATTTGTGGTGGAGCGGAGTTCCCACATATACATATTTCGGATTGCTTGTAGCGGAGCATTGCTCCCATATCTATTGCAGATACATGATATAGATTATTTGTAGTGGAGTGTTACTTCTGCATATTGAGGATTTCTTGTGGTAGAGCGTTGCTCCCACATATGTGGTATTTTCTGTGATGGAGCGTTGCTCTCACACTGGAGGATCTATGCTTAGATGATTTATATCGTTGGTGATCATATTTCAGACTTATTGTCAGGGATCTTATGGTTAGAAATGTCTGTGATATAGACATTATGGGTCATGATTTTACCATTAGGGTTTGGGAAGCCTTAAGTGTTTTCAGAGACTTGATGATTTTGGTATTTCCAGGATGTTTGGATCGGTTTCCATTGTCTTTGTTGACGATGTTGTGATCTATTCCTGATCTGAGGTGTATCACGTACACTATCTTTGCATAGTTCTAGAGATGTTTCGATGGAAACGTCTATATGTGAAGTTCAGTAGTGTGTATTTTGATTGTCTCCTGTGAGATGTTTGAGACACACGGTCACCAGTAGGAGTATATCATGGTTCCACAGGAGATCGAGGTTGTTACCGTTGGGAGTAGATGGAGTCTATAGAAGAGGCTCGCAACTTTCTTTGTTTGGTTCGATATTTCCGGAGATACGTTGAGGATTTCTCTCGGATAGTTATGTCACTGACACGCTTTACTTGGAAAGGCGTGAAGTTCACTTGGACTGAGGATGACAAGACCAGTTTTTAGGAGCTGAAGCGGAGACTAGTGTCGGCTCCGATTTTTGGTTTTACCTTCTGGAGAGGACGGATATGTCCTCTACACCGACGCATCTATTCAGGGTTTGAGCGCTGTTCTGATGCAACACGATATGGTAGTTTCCTATGCTTCTCGTCGGTTGAAGGAACATGAGAAGAACTACCCTGTACATGATCTGGAGCTAGTCATCATTATTTTTGCCATGAAGATTTGGCGACATTATTTATATGGCGTTACATTTGAGATTCTCACTGACCATAAGAGTCTCAAATATCTGTTTACTTAGAAGGAACTTAATCTCCGACAGAGGAGATGGATGGAGTTCCTGAAGGACTACGATTGTACCATTAGCTACCATCCGGGAAAAGCTAATGTGGTTGCCGACGCGCTCAGCAGGAAGTCCAGAGGGACTTTAGCTTGCCACTGGATTTCGGTTACGGATTTGATTCAGAGTTTTTCTGAGTTAGACCTGGAGGAGCAGGGACCATGGTTGCTCAGTCGTCGATCAGGACGAGGATCCGAGAGGCCCAGGCTGGTGATCAGCATTTGCAATTCATTGCAGCCAGATAGCTTCCGGGTAGCAGACCGAGTTCACACGAGACGAGAAGGGTATTATATACTTCCGAGACAGATTATGCGTACTCGTTAGCGATCTGGAAGACTGATTTCCTGGTCGATTGGTAGATCTGTTTTACCGGGAGATTATCAGATCACGTGGTATTCTGTTGACTATTATTTCGGATAGAGACCCCGGTTCATGTCTCGTTTTTGACAGAGTCTGCAGCAAGCCTTGGGCACGCAGCTCTGTTTAGTATAGTTTTCCATCCTCAGACAGATGAATAGTCAAAGCGGACCATTCAGACTCTAGAGGACATGCTGAGGTCATGTGTATTGGATTTTGGAAGCAGTTGGGAGAACCATTTGCCATTGGTAGAGTTCGCCTACAACAACGGTTTGCATTCGATTATCCAAATGCCACCGTTGAAGTGTTGTATGGTAGGTCTTGTCGGACACCCACCCTCGGGATGAGGTTGGAGAGGCCCAGCTGTTGGGACCTCATAGAGTTCAGCAGGATGCAGAGTTGGTCCGTACTATCAGACGGAAGATGTCAGAGGCGCAGGATCGCCAGAAGAGTTATGCTGATCGGAGACGCAGACAACTAGAGTTCTCTGTTGGCGACCATGTATTTCTGCGAGTTTCACCCACGAAAGGGGTGAAGAGATTTGGCCTCAGAGGTAAGCTAGCTCCGCGGTACATTGATCCTTTCGAGATCTTGGAGAGGATCGGAGCTGTAGCTTACCGATTGGCACTACCACCGTCCCTGTCAGGCGTTCACGATGTATTCCACGTATCGATGCTGAGGAGATACATGCCCGACCCGATTATGAGGAGGTTCCGGTACGGATTCTCGACCGGAAAGAGCGTCAGTTACGGAACAAGACTATCCGGCTGGTTAAAGTTGGATGGCAGCATCATTCAGACGATGAGGCTACTTGGGAGCTCGAGGACACTATCCGAGCTCGATATCCCCATCTTTTTACTTGAGGTATGTGATTCAGTTTACCGTTCAGCATTTATACTTCCTGTCTATTGTTAGTACTTGCTGATGGTAGATCACGAAATTTGGGGACCAAATTTTTTATTAGTGGGAGAGAATGTAAAATACCGGAAAATAGGCGAATATTAATAAGGGAATTTTTCGAAATTTTTGGAAATTTTTCTGGAATTTTTCAGAGTTCGTATGGACAAGTTAACGGGGATAAAAACGGGGCCCGGGAAAGCCTATTTAGGCTACCCCATTTAAGAGAGGAAAAGTTTGCTTTTCTTTTATTTCTTTTCTTTATTTGTTTTTATTTTCTTTTCCTCCGGTTTTATTTGTCGCCGTTTCCCTCTTCTCCTGCCCGAGCCCTCTTCCTTTCTTCTTCCCGACGCCGCTCGTTTTTCCCTCTTTGCCCTAACCGCCGGCCACGGCAGTCTCCTCTGCCGCCACATCTTCCTTCTCTTCTCTCCCGAGCCGAACCCCACTTCTCCTCCGCCCAGCCGTGCCCTAGAACGAGAGTCGGAGCCAATCCTTAACCGCGTCGCTGCCACTCCTTCCCGACGCCTTCCTCTCCTCTGCCCGACGTCGACGACGCCAGGGAATAGAGAGCTGACGATTGAGTGTCTTCTCTTCCCCCTGTGCTCGCATACCGCCGACCGCCCCATGCCCTAGCTTCACTGCCCAACGCTTACTTCGATCGTCGATGCCCTAAACGTCTCCACTGCCGATCCTCTGCCCTATTTGTAAGTCGAGGCTTTTGGATTTGGGTCTTCTTCTTCCTCATTGTGGTCACACTTTTGTTGCCACCGTGCTTTGGATCAGTGACACCGAGTGGGGCTCAGAGCACCAAGGCGAGAATCGAGATCTGGCGACGATCTCTGGAGGTGGCTAATCAAGGTAGGGCAGTGATGAGAAGATTAGGGATTTGAGGATCTTGTTTGATCTTGGATCAGTTTTCTTGTGACCTTCCTGTTCTGTTCGGCTTGATTTGTAGATTGTTTTGGGATTAGAATGTTAACAGGTATTGTTTGATTTGTTATCTTCTTGCCGGATCTCATCTTGTTTTGTTCAATGAAGGAATCCAACGGGAAACTACTGTTCTGTGGATTTTCTGGTGTCGGCAGCAATCTCATTTCCAACAGCAACATCCACTTCGTTCCAGCATCTCGTTCGGCTGTGAGTTTAAGGTAAGGCATAGGAATTTGATATACGCTGTTGATCATGTATGGGTTGAATTAGGTTGTTGTTGGCTGTGATGAACTCTTAAGCTCCCTTTTGATCCGAACAGTGAATTGCAGGGCGTTACTTGGGTTTACAGTAACTACCTTTGTTCAGGCAGTAACTAGCTTTGGGCTGTGATTTGAGGTATGTTGTAGGATGTTGGCTACGCATTGTAGTTAGATAATGAATCAGGTGCAGATTGATTAGATTTATATGTTGATTAGGTTTATGTGCTTTTGAATTAAGGGTTTGCCCTAATTTAGGGTTAGAGATTTCATTTAGCTATTTATGAGAATTGTAGTTAAATGAAATATATTTACATTGGTATCACAGGACTTTGATGCGAGACGAGTATCTCGGAGTCAGATTGGACCTTTCTATTTTCGGAGGCGGGTATTTTTGACTTATTGTCTTTGATATGCTTAGTAATGGAATTAACATGTTTCATTAATTATGTTTCTTATCTATTCCGGTTAATCACTACCCAAATCTTGGTACATGTTTGATTGATTGATTTGTTTTGCATCCCATGTATACTTTACCTGTCTATACATGCTTATAGGGGTAGTGATATGCCATGCTTGACCATGTTCAGGACCTAGGTTTTATACCTTCTGTATACCTTTGGATTGTTTTGGATTCGTTGACCTATGATGCATTTTTATATATATGTGGATTAGGTCAGGATATTCTTGTGGTTAGTGTCATGCACCATTTGCATGATTGCATGCTGTGCGATAGTCCGCTCCATTATTGTTGAGCACATCGCCAGTTACATGGATCTGCACACACCACCACTCATGGGTTAGTGGTCGATTCAGGCTGAGTGTGTTGCAGCAGGGACTCTGTTAGGCACCGTTGGTCCGCTCATGGGTAGTGTGACACAACGTGTTATCCGGCAGGGATTCCTCCCCGTCTTTGAGTACCGGGAGATGAGAGCATTGCGCTCCCCCATTTATGATTTGGGGTAGGAGGATAGGTGTACTCCGACAGCATCCCGTCCACTCATCAGGAGTAGTGACGACAGAGTGCACGGTTGTCACAGCCCTACCCACTCGGCCTCACTATTGTGTGTGAGATGATCGACTGGCGTCAGGGGTGACCAGGACGCATCATTGGCATCATATGCATGATGCATTTATTGCTTGTGTTTGTGTTTGCTGCATTTATATGTTGCATATTGTTTGGATACCTATGTTTGACATGCATACAGGACTTCCCTATCCCTCGGACTGTTTGACCTTATACTCAGGACCTGGTTAGTACAGTATTCTCCTGTTTACTTCAGATGAATTTTTATCTTTCTTATCAGGAGACTGTACGCATGATTAGTGCTAGGTGATATTTCTTTACTTTGCATATCAATTGTACCTGCTGAGTGTTGGACTCACCCCTCCTCCATTGTTGATATTTTCAGGTTGATGCTGTTAGGAGAGAATTCCAGTTGCTGGTCCCTATAGACCTCAAGGATGTGATTGGTTTTTCGTTTGGTTCCCTTTTCTGTTCTAGACTGTTTGAACTTGTTATGTTCTGGATTTATTTACTTATGGACATGGTATAGATTTTATTATATCGATGGATTTGGATTTGATTTTTATTCTACTACATGCCTGCCTGGACGGCAGAAGAGGTGAGTTCGTCGGATTTGAGCTTTACGAGTGTAGTGGAGTAGGGTGGATTTCGAGTCAGAGTATTATTTTACTGTTTAATTATCTTAACTGCGTGGTTGTGACAGCCAGAGGCTGAATAGATTATATATAACTGCGTGGTGATGTTTTATTTTGTTGTTATTATTCCAGCCGCCTGTGGCTGAGGTATTTGTGAGATGTAGAAAAGTTTCAGATTGTCCACCGTACAGGGGAGATGCTGCCGAAATTTTTTCGGACAGGGACTCCTCTGGGGCGTGACAAATAGTGCTTGTAATCCATTCCATTCTCCCCGCATATTGCTAGCACCATCATATCCTTGACCTCGCATATTTTCAATCAAAAGCTTATGTTGTGTCAAGATGTTACATATATGTGTTTTCAAAGTCAAAGCATTAGTGGCATCAACACCAACAAGTTCAAAAAATCTCTCTCTAACAAACCCATCACAATCTACACATCGTAAAACAATAGCCATTTGTGATCTATGAGATTCATCAACTGCTTCATCAACAAGAATACAAAATTTAGCATCCTCCACTTCATCACGGATTTTAATTCGCACAAGATCAACAATAATTTTTAGTATCTCCTGTTGAATTGATGGTGATATATACTTGGCATTTTTAGCAGCTCTATCTAATATAATATCACCAATTTCTTTACACAATTCTCCTTGAAATTTGACCAATTCAATAAAATTTCCACGGTTATGAGAATCGACGGTTTCATCATGTCCTCTAAATGCACACCCTTGCAATGCTAGCCACCTCACAGCTCTAATTGATGTCTTTAGAAGCAATCTATTTTGTTTAATAATATTTTTGGATTGTATATTCATCCTTCTATCAATATGTTGAGTTACATTTTTCAAGCCCTCCCATTTTTGCATAGCAGTACTATGTAGTGAATTGCAATCCCCTTCATGTCTTTTCAATGGGCATGTTTTGCAATTCACTCTTTTCCAATTCTTGAATCCTTCAATTGTAAATTTTGTATGATGTGATGAAGGAATATCAAAAAGATAACATGGAAAACAAAATGCACTTTCCTTTACTTTAGAAAACTCGAGCCATGGAAACTTTACGAACCAAGAAGACTGGAAACTGCACTTTTGATGCTTAAAATCAACAAGTGGATATTCATAAATTGGTTGATACGGTCCCATGCCAACATATTCTCTCCGAACCTCGTCTTGTTTATCACATGGATATTCCCAAATTGCAATTCGTTTCCCAGGGTCTCTCTCATAATATGTATTAGTTCCTTCTAACGGATCAAGAGCAACTTCATTGTCAAGTTTGAGTTTTTTTGTTTCTAATGTTGATCTTGAACTTAACTGAGGAGGATTATCTGTAGTATTTGAATTTTTTGATAATTGCTCACTGTTTTTTTTTTAATGAAATAATCCGTGATACTTCTTTTTGACATTTTGATTCACCTATAAATAGACAATTCCTAACTCATCATTTATTTCACATATAAACATAATATTAATGATAAAAAATCAAAAGGATTTAATAAAAGATGCATTTATAAATTCTAAATTATGATTTTGATTTATGAAGCAATATTTACTACTAGAACAAATTAAAGTTTCAAATCTTACAAACACAAATTGTAAAAAAGCAATATAAATTTTAATCACAAATTCACAACCAAAATATGGAATATTAATTATCAAATACCATAGTTAATAATAAAAATCAGTAAATGAGTGCATTCGAAGAATTAACTCACCGAATGACTATAATAAATTAGTGTAGCGTTGTAGGCTGCAAAGATGAGTGAGACGATAAGATGAATCAACTCACGGTCAAGGCAGAGAGCATCAACAAATAACAGCGCAACAACCGCACGGTGGAGTTTCAAAAGAGGAGGTGTGTCGGCGTATCACCTTTGCTGCTTTGCAGATCCTCTTGCTGTTCGGCAGGAGCAAGCGCTGTTGCAGAGGCAAAGCTCGGTGATGAAGGAGGAGGAAGAGGAGGAGGAGGAGGGAGGGAGGGAGGGAGGAGGAAAATAAGAAGAAAATTAGTGAACGATTGAATTTTTTTTACCTCTTTGGCTCTTTCTGCTCTTCTTGGCTTCTCACTTTTTGTCGTCCTTTCTTTTTTCGTTCTCTTGATTTTCTTTGGGAGGAAAGAATGACAATAGGCTTTTAGTAGTGCCGATTTATTTTCAGAGAAGGGAATTGTAATATACTAATATATATACCTATATTATATATAATAATATAAAGTAACCTATGGGTCTTGGCTGGGCTGGGCTTGAGCCCAGCCAAGCCCCTACTTAAAATACGTGATTGACTCAATCATCACCTTCGGAATACATAGCCTAATGAGGATGCCATGAGATATTAGAGGTCGAGGCCGAATAGGATTTGACTCGGTGAGGATCCTTTATGGTCCGCAGATGGTGATGGCCATGTGGACAAGGGATAAGGGAGGTGAATACCCACACATGATTATTGTCGGATAAACCCGGGCTGCATCAACCGTCTCATTTTCTAAAGGGATCCAGCGAGAATACAATTGTTAAAGTTGTTAAGTGTTAGTGGTGGCTCGAAGGCCTAGTAGTCCATTCTTATGTGCAAAATATGTTGCTTGCACGTTATCTTCTTTAAAAAAAAAAAAAAACTGAATTTGTTGACTTGTCTATTTCTATCTTTCTCCTTATCGCCACAACATTATTCGTTTAACAACTCATACTATTTCTTCGACGGTGTAGAAGAATCAAAGAGGATCAACAAATATAATTAAAAAAATAGAGGGAAGGTAGCGTGCTTGAATCTTGCATGGTTTTTGTGAGATCGTGCGAAACAGTAGAGCGTTGATTATATAGATGAGTATTGATTTTTATAAATCAATAGTCTTTCAAAATCAATACTAATATTAGTATTGATTTTTAAAGATCAATATCAGTGCTAATTTGAAACCAGCTGCACCAGTTAGCATCATGTTAGTGTTGATACCAAGGTGAACAACACCACTATTGATGTTGATTTGTACAAATCAATATCACCATTGGTGCTAATTTATATAAAACTGCACCACGTTGATGTTGATTTGCACAAATTATCACTAACGTTAATTTACGCTAACTAGTATCATGTTAGTGTTAGTTTTTAAAGATCAATACTAATATCGATGCTAGTCTTTAAAGACCAGTACTAGTGCTAGTTTGAAGCTAGGACCAGCCAGCATCACGTTGATGTTGGTCTTAAAGACGAACACCATGCTGGTGCTGGCCTTTCAAGACCAACACCAATAGTGGTGCTAACCAACACCACTGTTGGTGTTGATTTATATAAATCAGCACGGTACCACGATAAAGTTCAATAAGGATCAAATTTATTTACTTCAATATTCTTTCATATAAATAAAATATATTAAAAAAAAACGTTGGCTAAAGACTCATTTACTGTTGGTGCAGGGAGCATCAGACGATTGAACCTAAGTTTTGATTATGGCAAAGAATCCAAAGTTAAGATTACTTGTTGTCTAACAAGGTTGAATGAGCTTGCAGGAAAGTCCTAAGTATTCTTAGACAAAAGTCCTAATGGATTCTACGCAGATAGAAAACCCTAGGGGGAGGTAACCCTAGGTCCTAAGGGGAAGTAACCCTAGGTGGTGGAAATTCCTAACTACGATTAGGCAAGGCGAAGTCTTGACAGGTTAAGCACTTTGGGGAAAATCCTAGAGTCGGAGACTCTAGGTGAAAATCTTGGTAGTCATGAACCAGGTTTAAGTCTGGACAGGTCATGGAGTGGATGTGCAGCATGAAGACCTAAAATCTCGGACGCTAAGCAAAAGTCCAAATGATCTCGAGGACCGGTCTGGTAAAAGGTAAACTCTCTTGAGAGGAGTGGGTAAGGACACATTCCCCCGAGGAGGGAACAGTAGGCGTCGGTTCGACGTAGAGTTTCAGCGAAACTCAAAGTCAGAACCAGACAGTCCGAGGCTATCAAATTCATAGTAAAATTCATATTCTGAATATTGGTTATTGCCTGGACTAACTTTATTTTACAGAAAATAAAGTGTTGGAAAAAATTGGTCTGGGCGCCCAGAGCTGGTTCAGGCGCCCGGATCTGGTTCGTGCGCCTGGAATGCCAAGACTTATCTCATCGCCAGTTTAGAGCGCGTTGATTGGATGGGTTGACATCACGGTCCAGGTGCTTGGAAGGGATCCAGGTGCCTGGAACAGCGTATATAAGCAGCATTCAACCAAGAGCTAGAGACACAACTTGCATTTCCGATTGCTTTCTTGCGCACTTCTCCAAAGACGTTCCTGCGACTCCACGACATGACTCCGACGATCGAGTGACGCTGCTCCAACGACTGAGAAACACAACTCCGACGATAGAGTGACACGACTCCAACAACTAAAAGCACAACCTTCCAGATCCCTAGAAGTTGTTGGTATACTTTTAATTACTGCACTTAAATTATAAATCCATTGTATTCGTCTTTGTAAAGATTTGCCAAACTGATAGTGAATTCTTGATGAAAACGGTCAACGATTGCGGGCCTTGGAGTAGGAGTCGTCATAGACTTTGAACCAAGTAAAAACAAATTGTGTTAGTTGTGTTTGTCTTACCTTCTGTCTTTCTTTTTGCTGCATTATCTATGATTGTGTTTTTCGAAATGAATTAGCCACGAGCACTATTCACCCCCCTCTAGCGCAATGATCCTACAATTGGTATCAGAGCGGGGTCGCTTCAAATCGGTGAAACTACCATTCAAGTAATTTTTTCGTGGTATTAGTGTTTTATTTTTTTTGGAGTCGATCGGAATCAGTACAGTTGCCTTATTCCGATCAGTTTTATTGCAACCGAGATTTCTTCCTTCTCGAAGCTGGTGCAACACCACTCAAGTTCATTTATTTAAATTCTTTATCTCACACTACTAATCCAAGACTCAGTCTTGGTATAAATTATTTTTTAATTGTATGAAAGATTTCCATAATGATACACCAAGAAGGTTATAGCACTGCACACCCTCCCCTCTTCTCTAGCGAATACTTCGGCTATTGGAAGAGTCGAATGGAGTACCACCTCAAGACGCAAGTCGAGATGTAGATAATCATCCAGATGGGATTTGCATATCTCACTGAAGATGGAGTCCTCGTCTCGTGCGACAAATGGGATGCACCAACATGAAAGAAGATCGAGACTAATGCAAAGATTACTCAGACTCTATAATGCGACCTGAAAAAAGAAGAGCTGAATCGAGTTGGCACATTCTCAAGCGCAAAGGAGTTGTGGGAAAAGTTGATTGATATGCATGAGGGAACTTCCGACATGAAGATAAGAAAAGGTGATTTGATATTAAATAAACAGTATAATATAAAAATGCAGGAAGGTGAATTGGCAAGCCAACTTCATGTGCGGATTCAAGACCTGCTCAATGGCCTCCATGCAATCAGTCAGAAGATGGAAAACTATGATGTCATCAGGTATGCACTCAACGCCTTTCCGAGGAATACTTTGTGGGCATCCATGGTCGATGCTTACAAAGTTTTCAAGGACCTTTCTTTAATAAAATTAGATGAATTATTTTCTAAATTTGAGCTTCATGAACAAACTAATACTACTCGAGTCAAGAAAGGTATTGCTTTGATTGCAAGAACAAGCAAAAGGCGAAAACCAAAAACCAAGCGCCGAACCGAACCTGAGTCTGAAGATGAACCAGACTCAGAAGATGATGACGATGAGATAATTGTCGAACTCATCAACCTTGTACGAAAACTCTACATGAAGAAGAAAGAATTCACTAAAAAGGACATCAAGAAGGTGATTTAGTCAAAGATAGTGCAACCGAGTCCAAAAGTCAAGTCCAAAGTAATTTGTTATGGCTGCAACAAAAAGGGACACATCAAAGCCAACTGTTTGAACCAAAAGGAAACGAAGAAGCAACAGAAGAAGAAAGCGCTGTAGGCGACGTGGGATGAGTCATCTTCAGAAGATTCTAATGAAGAGCTCGAACAAATGAGCTTCCTCATACTTACAGCCTGAGAACAAGTCAACGAGTCTGAAATCGAGAGCGAGTCAGAAACAGAGTCTGAGAGAAGCCATGAATCTGTATTCATTTCCGAAGAGCCTAACCCCACTGTAAGTTCTTATCAAATAGATAAACCACATAACTTAGTGAATTACCTCATGCGCAAGTTAGCTAAATCCAATGTCTGGGTCAAGTCACTTCAAAAGTAGGTAACAGCCCTGAAGGAAGTGACTAACCCAAGATCCTTGACTGAACCTGTTCAGAATGGAACCTCAACTCAAGTTCAACAACTTGAGGAAGATAATTCCAATTTGAAAAGTCAAGTCAAGGAACTTAAGGACACATTGGAACGGTTCACCTTTGATTCTAAGAACCTTGATATGATTCTTGGAAAATAAAGGATCATATACTGTTGGATCGAAAGCACTAGAGGGGGGGTGAATAGCGCTCGTGGCTTTCACTTTAGTTTCGAAAAACTCAAAGTAAACGCAGCGAAAAAGTAAACAATGCAAACGCAAACACCAAGGATTTTTTACTTGGTTTGGAGTCTGGGGTAACTCCTACTCCAAGGCCCACGCTCGTTGAGCATTTACTTTGGGCAATCACTATAACCACGGGAATATTACAGTTTGAAATACAATTAGAACAATAATAACGTTTATATCGACAATAGAAATAATAAGTTTAAAGCTCCTGGTTGTCGGGGTCTTGCTATAGCTTTTCTGGATCGTCTTTTGAGTAGCACGGAGAAGACAAATTGTGATTTTGTTGTTATCCTTTGCTGCTGCTCAAACCTATCTTATAAAGCCCGTTGAAGGCACCCTCGACAGCATGGAGGGCGCCCTCATCCACGCCGAATCTGCAACGTGGATGAGCTCTGACCCGGTCACAGCCTATTCGCCTGAGGGCGCCCTCGCGCCAGGTCTAGAGCGCCCTCAAGCTCCATGGGGGCGCCCTCACGCCAGTGTCCAGGGCTCCCTCAAGCTCCATCAGGGTGTCCTCGTGCCTTGCTGCGAGGTTGCTTCTCCAGGTTACCCAAGGTAAACACATCCGATTCACTTCCTGCAAAATACGTTAGTCCAACATACCCTGCAAAATAAAGTTAAGATAATATAGGCATAAAAGATAACGAATTTGACAATCATCGGACTGTCCAGTTCTGACTTCGGATTCTCAACCAAAAATCCTAGGTCAAACCGACGCCTACTATTCCCTCACCGGGGAACGCGTCCTCACCTACTCTACTCAGGAGAGTTTACCTATTGCCAGTTGATCTTCTAGATCAACTGGACTTTTGCTCAACGCCCAAAGCTTCAGGACTTTCCGCTGGGCGTCTGCTTCACAACCCACCCAGTCTTTCACCTAGTTCGTGACACCAGGACTTTTCACCTAGAGTCCTCGACTCTAGGATTTTGCCCGAAGCCCTCGACCCGCCAAGACTTTCCGCCTAGGGTTACCACTCCCTAGGGTTTTCCACCTGCCTAACCACAGCTAGGACTTTGCCTAAGTACACTTAGGACTTTCCTACAAACTCATTCAACCACGTTAGATAACAAGACAACCTAACTTTGAACATGTTGACATAATCAAAACACAGGTTTGATTGTCAGATGCTTCTCGCACCAACATATACAACCGAACAGGGCATGGATACAAGGCTAGAAATCGATTCAAATCATACTTGTCTTTAGTGAATCGATCAAATAGAAGAATAGTAAAAGCATGGGTCCCCAAGTCTAACTTGATTAATCAAATTAGACTTGGTCAATATTGGATCCCCAAGTATCAAATCCACTACCTTGATAGACTCTTTCGAGGCTATGATCCAGGAGGAGCCAATAGAAAGATGATTTTTATTAGACTTGTTTGATGTTTGTTTTATGACTTTTATTATACATGTTTAGATTAGGCTAGATAAGGACCTAGGCTTGATTCACACTTGACTAGTTAGACCTAGAATTTCAGAAAGAAAATTAAATATTTAATTTTTTTGAAAGGTATTGTCTAAAAGTAGTGGATGATCGCATAACCAAAAAGGTCTAGTGCCTCGCTACAGCCTAAAAGTCAATTATTAAAATAAATATTTAATTCACTAACTGTTAAATCTTAGTCTAACTCAAATATAAATCAATTCTTAGATAATAATCTAAATTGAAGATAAAATTAACTATCTCATAAAACTTATAAGGTTCACTGATTGTAAATCTAGAAAAGTATAAGATGGACCAAGATTTAAAATAAAAATTAGTTAACTCAAATTAATTAAACTCAATTCAATTATGTTAACTAAAATTAATTAAATTAACTAAAGTATCTTAATTAATTTCAAATTCTTAAGTATAATTAATTTTAATTTCTTAATTAATTTCAAAAATATAATTTCTAAGTCTTAAGTATAATTAATTTCAAATTATTAATTTCAAAAATATAATTTCAAATTCTTAAGTATAATTAATTTTAATTTATTAATTAATTTTAAAAATATAATTTAAAATTCTTAAGTATAATTAATTTCAAATTATTAATTTCAAAAATATAATTTCAAATTTTCAATTATAATTAATTTTAATTTATTTCAAAAATCTAATTAATTCAAAAGCATAATTAATTTCAAATTCTTAATTAAATTCAAAATCATAATTAATTTCAAAATCCTAATAATTTGAAAAATTAAAACATAATTATTTTCAACACAAACTTAAATATTCAAATTTTAATATTTTTTTCAAACTTAAAAAGTTTAATATTCAAAATTAAATATTGTTGAAATTCAAATTTAATATTTCACTTCAATATTTTTTAAATTCAAACCTAAATATTTTAATATTCAAAATTATATATTTTTGAAAAAAAATATTTTAAAATTTAAAATTTAATATTTTTCAAACTTAAATATTTTAATATTCAAAAGTAAATATTTTTGAAATTCAAACTTAAATATTTTAATATTCAAAATTAAATATTTTTGAAGTTCAAACTTTTTTTCAGAATTCTCACCATCTCACAATCACCCATAAGATTCACATGTTTGATAACCTAGAAAGGGTGAGATAAAAAATTAGAAAAATAGATAATTATTTTTATCTTATTTTGTTTGCTTGGACTTTAGGACCCTCAAAACTTAAATAATTCTCTTAAATTTTTTTTGCCATTGATCAAGGGGGAGTGAAATAACTCAAGTTAAATTTTATATATATATATATATTATTTTCTTTCAAAATTTAAAGTATTCTTTTCAAAATTTTAAAATAGAGTTCTTTAAAAAGTTTAAAGTATTTTTAAAAGGAAGTTCAGTGTTATTTTAGTTTAACTATTTTTAAAATAAAAAGTCTAGCCATTTTTAAAAAGTAACTTTAAATGCTTTTCAATTAGTTTTGAAAAGTATTTAAGTTTTTTTCTTTAGTTAAAATCTTAAAGAAGCTTTTCTAAAGTTAAGTATTTAGTTAAATTTTTTTAAAAAAAAAAATCTTTAGGTAAATTTTTAAAAGATTTTTTTTAGCTAAGTACTCAGTCAAATTTTTCTAAAGTTAAGTATTTAAATTTTCTTAAGAAATCTTTCAAATTTTAAGTATTCTTAAGATATCTTTTAAAAGTTAAGTATTTAATTTTTTTTAAGAAAATCCTTCAAAGGCTAACGTATTTAGTTAAAGATTTTAACTAAAGGCTTTTATCAAATTCTTTCTAAAGAGATAATTAAATTGCTTATGCCTTAAAGATTTTAAAAGTTTTATTTGCCAAAAACTTAACTAAGTGTTTTAAATTCCTCTCAAAACTAAAATTATTTATTTAAGGGGAAGCTTAGTAATGTAATTATGAAAGAGATTAAAATTTTTTTAATTAAATTTTTTTCTCACTTAGTATCTTTTTTGTAAATGTCAAAGGGGGAGAGAAAGGTTAAAATTAAGTTAAATATATAACCTTTGATTAAGGGAGAGTATAAGGGAATTTTTTTGTTGGGGTTGCAAGGTTACAAACATAGTCCCACATTGAAAACACATGAAAAAGATCATGGGTTTATAAGAGAAAAGATATCTCCATTGGCATGAGGCTTTTTGGGGAGAGCTCAAGAACAAAACCATGAGCGTTTAGGCCCAAAGTGGGCAACATCATGCCATTGTGGAGATATCTAAATTCTTTTCGATCTAACAATTGGTATCAGAGCCTGAATTGTCAGAAGGTTTAACCGATGACTGTGCACAAGAGCTATGATCTGATTGAGCCATGTGGGTACAATATTGACCTCGAACAAAGAAATGGGGGCTTCTATGTTCGGATCAAGAGGACCAGACACCAAGCAGGAAGTCCTAGTAGGTCGGGTGGACCGAGGGGCAGGAAGACCTGGTGGGTCGAGGATCGGACGTGAGAAGTCTGTGGTCCTTTGTTTGAGAGGGGGATTGTTGGGGTTGTAAGCTTACAAACATAGTCCCACATTGAAAATACATTGAAAAGATCATGGGTTTATAAGAGAAAAGATATCTTCATTGGGATGAGACTTTTTGGGGAGAGCCCAAGAGCAAAACCATGAGGGTTTAGGCCCAAAGTGGACAATATCATGTCATTGTGGAAATATCTAAATTCTTTTCGATCTAACAATTGGTATCAGAGCCTGAACTGCCAGAGGTTTAACCGTTGACTGTATACAAGAGCTATGATTTGATTAAGTCATATGGGTATAATATTGACCTCGAACAAAGAAAGGGAGGCTCCTATGTTCGAATCAAGATGACCAGACACCAGGCAGGAAGACCTGGTGGGTCGAGGATCGGATGTGGGAAGCCTGTGATCCTTTGTTTGAGGGAGGATTGTTGGGGTTGCAAGGTTGCAAACATAGTCCCACATTGAAAACACATGGAAAAGATCATAGGTTTATAAGAGAAAAGATATCTTCATTGGCATGAGGCCTTTTGGGGAGAGCCCAAAAGTAAAATCATGAGGGTGTAGACTCAAAGTGGACAATATCATGCCATTGTGGAGATATCTAAATTCTTTTCAATCTAACAATTTTTTTAAAATTACTTTACTTATGCATAAGTTCTTTGATGCTTAAGTTTTATACTTTATTGTTATGTTTTATTTAACTTTCAACCAGATTGTCATAATCAAAAAGGGGAAGATTGTTGGTACAGGGAGCACCAAACGATCGAACATAAGTTTTGATTATGGAAAAGGGTCCAAAATTAAGGTTACTTATTGTCTAACAAGGTTGAATAAGCTTGCAAGAAAGTCCTAAGTGTTCTTAAGCGAAAGTCCTAGTGGATTTTAGGCAGGTGGAAAATCTTAGGGGAGGTAACCCTAGGTCCTAGGGGGAGGTAACCCTAGGTTCTGGAAAGTCCTAACAGCGGTTAGGCAAGGCGAAGTATTGGCAGGTCGAGCACTTTGGGCGAAATCCTAGAGTCAGGGACTCTAGGTGAAAATCCTAGTGGTCGCGGATCAGGTGGAAGTCTGGATGGGTCATGGAGCGGATGTTCAGCATGAAGACCTAAAGTCTCGGAAGCTGAGCAAAAGTCCAGACAGTCTGGAGGACCAATCTGACAAAAGATAAACTTTCCTAAGAGAAGTAGGTGAGGACGCATTCCCCCGAGGAAGGAACAGTAGGCGTCGGTTTGACCTAGAGTTTCAACGAAATTCAAAGTTAGAACCAAGCAGTCCGAGACTGTCAAATTCATAGTAAAATTCATATTATGGATATTGGTTATTGCCTGGACTAACTTTATTTTATAGAAAATAAAGTGCTAGAAAAAACTGGGTCGAGCACCCGGAAGGGATCCGGATGCCTAGAGCTGGTCCAGGCGCCCTGATTTGATCCAGCGCCCGGATCTAGTCCAGGCGCCTGGAATGCCAAGACTTCTCTTATCACCAGTTTAGAGCACGCTAATTAGATGGGATAACATCATGGTCCAAGAACCCGGAAGGGATCCAGGCGTCCAGAACAGCCTATATAAGCAGCATTCAACCAAGAACCAGAGACATGACTTGCATTTGCGATTGCTTTTTTGCACACTACTCCAAAGACGTTCCTGCGATCTCCATGACGCGACTCCGACAACTGAGTGATGCTGCTCTGACAACCCAGTAACATAACTTTGACGACAAAGTGACGCGACTCCAACAATTGAAAGCACAGCCTTCCAGATCCCCAGAAGTTGTTGGTATACTTTTAATTACTACACTTAAATTATAAATCCATTGTATTCATCTTTGTAAAGTTTTACTGAACTAATAGTGAATTGCCCAATGTAAGCGGTTAATGATCGCATACCTTGGAGTAGGAGTCATCATAGACTTCGAACCAAGTAAAAACAAACTGTGTTTGTTGTGTTTGTTTTTCCTTTTGTCTTTCTTTCCGCTGCATTATCTCTGATCGTGTTTTTCGAAACGAATTAACCACGAGCGCTATTCACCCCCCCCCCCTCTAGCGCAACGATCCTACATTTACATCTCCAACCGTTCAGGATGGTTAATCACGAAGGATATATATATATATATATATACATATATATATCAAATAAAATAACTATAAAACTAAAATTTCATGATTTTAATTTAATATTAATCCTGTCCGAAAGTAGATGAGATAGAAAGCTGGGGATGTGCATGTCCCACTGACCGCTCGTAGACTCCGCTACACCCTGCAAGACAGATGACATCAGTGCCAAGCCAGGGAAGGGGTCCTCGGCGTTGGTCCTCCGACGCTCAAGTCAGTCACCGGCGATGATGTAGAAGGAGGAGCAATAAGAATGAAGACTGTAGCGTAAATAGTGTATATCGCGTACCTCCGCCGATGCTTAGACCCCTCTTTATATAAAGTTCCTGTAGCGCGCATGCACGCTTCCCCAAGCGAGCACGCTTCTCAAAATTTCTCCTAAAAAGACTTGTCAATGAAGTGTTTTTGACACAATATCTTAACAAGCAGAGCATATCTCTGATATGATAGTGGAAGCTTTCGTCATACGATCTTCTTGTCGACCATGCTTGGTGTCAGTGGCACTAACTCCCAAAAGGATGTCGAGAGATAACATTGTGGGTCCGTTGCTAGGCTGAGCGAGTTATCCGCTCAGCCGGAACTTCACTGCACCTATGTCGCATCCACTCAGTTGGAACTCCGCTGCGCCTATGTCGCGTCCTATTGCCAGGTCGACCGGGGTAGTTGCTCGGCCAGAGCTTTGTTGCGCCCGTGCCGAGTCCTATTGCTGGGTCGAGTGGGGTAGCTACTCAGCCAGGATTCTATATATCGTCTGACCGACCAATACAGTTATCATCCATTTGGTCATATGATACCTGAACGTTGACCGCCCTAACTTTGACCTCCACCATGGCAGATAACCCTTCAAGGTGGGCCCCTCCTTATCGTTGCATCACATACCTCCCCCTCAAGTCTAGTCGAAGGAAGCTGCAAATCCGACTAACTTGACAAATTGTCAATGACACTTTTCACTCGATCGGCTTATGACACTCCTTGGCTTCTGATTGGCACGACGTAGTTCGACGGTTGGCTATGTGACCGCTCCCTTGTAACTAAGTGTGTTAGCAAGTTTCTTTGTCGATCGGCTTATTGAAAATTATCGTTCGGCAATGCATTTGCTTCCTTACACCAATCAGCACAAGCAAGATCCTTGCGCTTCCTTGGTGGGCGCGATCTGGGTTTACGTCATTCATATTTCTAAGAGATCGTGCAAATCCCTGGTCATTATAGCTGAGCGCGCTTCCATGACTCTTAATTGCCTTCATTAAATGTCATCTCGTGGCCCAGCACCACGTGTTCATCCTGCTACCGCCGCACGCTTGACGTGACAGGTAGATATCCTATGGTGATGTGACCTTTAGCACTTTGAATTCAACGGCCAAATTTTTGCCTAGGTCTCCATAACCCTAGATCGGACGACATCGATCGACTGGCCCTGGGGTTTATAAACCCATGTTCGCCGCCTTCTCCATTCGCTTATTTCCTTCTTTGAGCTCTTTGGCGATACTCCATCTTCATTTCTTCGGCAACATCCTTCCTCTCCTTCTCCTCCGGCGACATTCCCATAAGCTTTCCTTCCCCCCAATCGCATCTTTTCACTGCCTTCTTTTCTTTTTGCGATGGCGAGTTCTTCACAGCCTCCCATCGCCGACCCTGGGCCTTGGTATACCTCTACTGAGTCCAGGTTTGACAACGGCAATGGTGAGAGTCTGACAGCCGCCTATGAGTTTCCTTCCGATTACCAAGTTCTTCTTCCTTCTCCTTCTGATCGACCAAATGCTCTACCGCCCGACTGTCTTTGTTTCTTTAGGGATCATTTTACTGTCGGTCTGCGGTTTCACATCCACCCCTTCTTTCCTACTGTATATAAATATTTTTGTATCTCTCTTCATCAACTAATTCCGAACTCCTTTTGTCTACTGTGCGGGGTGTTGGTTCTGTTCCTCCTGTATGGCATTCCTCTCACTCCCTGACTTTTTCATTATTTTTATTATCCCAAATATTCCGAGCCAGAGATTTTTCTTTTCCAAGCCCGAGTGGGCTTAGTTTTCTTCGATAAAATGTTGACAGCCAACAAGTATTGGAGGGAGTACTTCTTTTTTGTTAGCCTTCCCAAGCGGCCAGACTTCCCGACCAAGCCAACCTCCCCTAAAAAAGTACAAGAGCTAATCAAACTACCTCAATGCTGGTCGATCAAAAATATAACATCCACAAGTTGTTGTTAGAGGGTGTCCTCTACATTTTCAGCTTGAGTCTGATCCGCAAAAGGCTCCGTCCAGCCTAAGTATGCAGCTTCTTCTCTTCTTCTTTTGATTCTAACTGATTTCTCTTCTTCTTTTGCAGCTGACATCATGTTGTGTGTGTGTTTAGCTGAAAAGGCCAAGCTTGCAGACGCTGAGATAAATGCGGCGATCGTGGCCGAGCTAGAGAGCGGCGGTCTGCAGCTGATCAGCTCACGAGAAGACCCGTATGACGAGAGCGAGGCGGCTCCAGCCTTAGTGAGCGAAGGGATAGCTAGTCGGACGCCCAGCGGTGGAGCGGTTGGTGCATCGCATCCTCCCTCCGAGTAGCTACCGATGATTTCGGTTGAGAGGGTATCAGATTCAGCCTCATCTAGGAAACCATTGATAAGGTGCAAGAGGCCCCGGGCGGAGACTTCATCGTGATCCGCTTCCTCGATGGTGCGTACTCCCACCAGAACTAGCCAGCGCCCTTCCACCGAGCGAGTTGAAACATCGACCCCAGCTCTGGCTCCGATGACTGCTCCCCCTACGTCGTCTAATCGGACACTATCCCTATTCGGTTTGCCCTCCAGGAGGTTCTTCATCTCCCTCGCACCCCCTCTGAGTTCCTCTGCTAGAAACGGTGAAGAAAGCGATGGGTCTCAGCGGGCAGCGAGCCTCAGTTCTTCTTCGACATTCTTCCACCTCCCTGCATCAGTGTCAGGGTTATCTTCTTCGCATTTCTTTCTCCTCTTGAGCTTTCCCTTTTTTGGGGTCTTCTGCCAGACACGGTGAAGAAGGCAAGAGCTCATATTCCAACAACACCCATTTCCCCTTCGCCAGAGAATTTCTAGTCGGACTTCTTCTAAGCTCTAGCACCACACAACTCGAACCTGTCGGGCATGATGAAGAAGGCAGCATAGGGTTGACAGTTCTTGGATAGATTCCTTTGTATCTGATGTGCGTAGATTGTATACACTTGTTTAGCATGTTTTAAGGCACATTCACGTACTTCGAGCATGCTTTATCTATGCATTTTCGTACTTCCAGCTTTCCTTTCAGCATATTTACTCTTTTTGTTCGAAGATCTACTTTTGGGGCATTTTCTGTGTGCAGGAGTCAAGTTTGGAGAAGATTTGATGCTTGAACGAAGAAGGAAGGCACAAGCCCTGTGTGCCACACGGCAATGACATAGGGGGTTGCCCAAGCCATGTGGTGATCACCACCCATGTGGCTGTAGCAGAGAAGGAAGAAGCCATTGTCGTGTGAGCATCACACAGTCGTGCTAGATTTGAATCCAAGAAGGTTCATGGTCGTGTACACCACACGGCCTTGCAAGCCATCCAGAACTGAAGCTATACACGGTCGTGTAGATCTACACGACCGTGCAGTATTTTCAGAGCCCAAGAATGCCTTGGGCATGTGCACCACACGGCCGTGCAGGAGCTCCAGAGCTGGAGGTAGTGCGGGTCGTGTAGATCTACACGGTCGTGCTAGGGGGCAGTGGCAGAGCATGCCAAGGCCATGTGAGCTTCACACAGCCATGTCACCCTGGCAGAGAGGGGAGTAGTGCAGGTCGTGTGAGCCTCACACGACCGTGTCTCGGGGTCGTGTGGCACCCAAACCCTCCTTCTATATAAGGTCTTCTTCAAGATTTGAAAGGGGATCTTCTCCCCTTTGGGAGAGAGCAAGATTTGGGCCATTCTTCTCCATCTTGGAGGGATTTTACAGTGATTCAAGGGGAGATCTTCAAGGCATCGACTCTGAAATCGAGGATTGGATCTGAAGACATTCTTCATCATAGATAAGCTTTCTTTCTCTCTTTTCTTGGATTTGAGATCAAGAATGTTTGTAATCTTTTTCTCTTCATATTTCTTACCTCATTTTATGGAGTAGAATTCTTTGTTCTAAGATGGAGGGAGTAATTGTAAGGATGATTTGATGTAAAACTCTTGTGGTTTTGTCAATTTCCTATTTCTATGATTTTGCCTTGTTTGTATCTATTTGATCTTGTGTGGATTGTTGTGTTTGGACCTAATTACCATGCTTGATTGAATGTTTGAATATCTTGTGGATCTTGTAGAGATTGTTTCTCATTCGATTTTCTGAGGGACGTTCGTGACAGGAACAAGCCCGTGTAAGGACGTTTGAGGGGAAATTAGGTTATTCAAGATGGTAGGATAGATTGTATGCATTCATCTTTATATCTTAATGAGGTTGAGAAGTGATGAATTCTTATGTTGATTATCCAAGGGACGCACGTGACAGGCAAGCCCGTGTAAGAACAACATAGGGTTCATTCCTAATTGATCACATTTAGATATATTTCAGTCCTAGGTTGGTTGTCTATTGCAAGAGAGAACCGGCAATCTTCTACAAATGACGAACAATTGAGGAATAAAATTTGGTAGATCATTTACATTAAATATCCTTACAAAGAAACCAAAGCTCCTAGAACATCCCTTTTATCAAAGCCCTTATTCTTGTTTCTTATTCTTTTGTTTCTATGTTTTACTTTTCATAGTTGCACTTTGTTTTTGTGAATCAATTGATTAGTTGTTTAGCTAACTCACGTTGAGACATCTTTAGTGGTTATTCTAGTCTCTATGGATATGATATCTTTTATTATTACTTACGACATTTCCGTACACTTGCGGAACGTCAACAAGTTTTTGGCGTCGTTGCCGGCGACTGCGCTATAACATTAGGGATTATCAATTGTGTTAGACTAAACATAACCTTTCTTTTCATTTCATTACATAGTTGAAACTAATCTTTAGAATTCTGTTGTCATAATTCTTTCTTGTAATTTGTATCTCCTATATTGCACATCAACCATAGTATTCAGGTCATTAGGAGATTATGGAGCCCCAAAGTCTATCAAAGAATTAGGGCCAATTGTTTACCCCGAAATTCAAGCAAGAAATTTTATGCTTAGACCATCCTTTATCTCAATGATTCAGCAAGCTTAGTTTGGGGGTCTAGAGATTAAGGACCCTTATTCACATCTCATGGAATTCTATAGATATTGCTATACTTTGAAATATGAGGAGGTTTTATCTGATGTTATACAACTACTGGTTTTTCCTTTTAGTCTGAAAGATGCTGCAAAGAGATGGTATAATTCTTTGAAATCTCAAAGTATCAAAACCTGGGATGAGTTAGAGCAGAGATTCCTGGAAAAATATTTTTCCCCACAGAAGACTACCTATTTGAGAAGTCAAATCTTGAATTTTAAGCAACTGGTTAGGGAGGAGTTACATCAAGCCTGGGAAAGATATTCATCTCTTTTACAGTTATGTCTGCATCATGGTATTGAGGGATGGTTAATCATACACCTATTCTATGTTGGGCTTTCTTTCTGAAATAAAAGTAAATTAGATATAGCCTCTGGGGGTTCTTTTTTGAAGAAAAGCTTAGAGGAAGCTTACGAGATAATTTGCAGAATTGCATCAAATTTTAATGATTGGTCAGGACAGAACAACACAACCCTAACAGTTAATATGGTTAAAGGAAAGGAGAATTGTAAGAAGGGAATTACTCTGAATCAAAATGATCTTCAAGCATTATTGCCTTAGTGTTATGAGTCTATTTCAAAAATATTTGGTGAAGAGACATTTTTATTGGAAGAGGAGAAATGTTTGAGTGATTATAAAGAGGATGATATTTCTCTAGAAGATGAAGAGGATTTAGAGAGGAGATCTTAAGAAGAAGAAATCAAGTTGATAGAGCAAGAGCCAACTGTGCCAGAAATAGTGTCATCTCAACCTGAACTTAAGCCATTACCACCAAACTTAAAATATGAATTCCTTGGACCAAATTCCACTTTTCCAGTTATAATCAATGACAATTTAACTAAGTTTGAAACACAGAGATTGATTGAAGAGTTAAAGCTGCACAGAAAAGTAATTGGATATACAATTGATGATATCAAAGGGATTAGTCCTTCTCTTTGCATGTATAGAATTTTACTTGAAGAGGATTATAAAAATTCAATTGAACATCAGCCAAGCCAATCAGTGAGCTCCACTTGGCGAGGCGACGTTGGGGATAAGTTTTCACCTCCGGGTGCCCGGGTTCCTCCCGGGTGCCCGGACCTCTGGGCACCCTGATCCATCCCGGGCACCCGAACCCTAGTTTTCCAGCAGCTTCCTTCCTGCAAGAAAATGTTAGTCCGGAGACAAATATATAATACATATCTCCTACAAAACAAAGTATTAGCACAGTTCAAGTAGAGTATTAATTAGATTCCATCTCTCCGAGATCAGAATCTAGTCACGATCTCGACTTAGAGTTCCGAAATGGCTCTAAGTCGGATCGGCACCTAAGTTCCCTTCCCGGAAATGCGTCCTCATAGTCACTCCCCTCCAGTGACTTACCTTTACTTACCTGCCAAACGTTTGGACTTCGTGCCAGCTATCCGGTCGGCCCGTCGACCTAGCTGGGTTTCGTGCCAGACATCATGTCAGCCCGTCGGCCTGTCTAGACTTCTCCTGCACACTCGATCAGAGTGTTAGATAATAACGAAACTAACTTAACCTGTTTGTCATTCATCAAAACTTGAATTAGACCGTTAGTGCTAACCGCACCAACACATGGAACCCATTTGGCATATCAGGAGATGATGTTAGACTTAAAGCATTTCCATTTCCAGTAGTAGATTCAGCAAAAGATTGGTTGTATTGTCTCCCACCCAACTCTATCACCAACTGGATCGAGATGAAGAAAGTATTTCTGGCGAGCTTCTTTCCTGCTTCTAGGATTGCAGCTATTCGGAGGAGTATTTGTGGAATCCAACAATTCACAGGAGAATCATTTCAAGAATATTGGGAGAGGTTTAAAGGACTTGTTGCTAGTTGCCCTCAGCACCAGATAAGCGATCAACTATTGATTATGTACTTCTATGAGGGATTGTGTCCCATGGACAGGAGTATGGTTGATGTAGCTAGTGGAAGGGCTCTAGTTAACAAGACATCTACTCAGGTCAGAGAACTTATTGAGATTATGGCTGCAAATTATCAGCAATATGGGACTAGACCGGCTATTACCGAGGATGTTCACTCCTTTGCTAGTGTACTCCCTACCAGGATCCAGTATTATCAGCCTGATCCTCAATCTTATCAGATCCATTAGTAGGACAGGTATAATTTATTTTCAGGATTCGGATATGGGAACACACAACAGGGGACTTTTGAGTGGCCCCAGTCTTACCAGCCTTACTTTCAGCACCATCAGCCTGAGCAACATTGTAGGGAGTAGTCACAATAATATTTGCAACATCAAGAAACATAATTCCAGCCAAGAACATATTCATCGACACAGTTACAGTTACATTGAGATCAACCTACTACATCAATTCCTGAGGAGATGGATTGTAGAGTTTGTGATATTCCTAACTTTTATTCTACTACTTTACATGACTCTTCTAGTTTTTTATATCATGATGTTGTAGTTGATTCTGATATTATTTTTGTTGATGATATTTCTGTTCTAGATAGTCTTGATGTTGCAGATGTTGTTGAGGACAATGAAAGTGTAGGGGAGACCCAAGAATCACTTCCTTTGACTATTCTACCACCTTTTGAGCCAGTTGATGAGCCTTTTATTGTACTTTTTGATGATGGAAGTGTAGGGGAGATTTTAGAATCATTTCCATTGATTGTACCTGATCCAGAGCCAGATCTTTTATTTGACCAAGAAAATATCGCATTCACTATTTTAGACCCTCCAAGTACCTTTCAGGATGGTAAGGTCAATGTTTCTTCTGAATTCTTAGAAAATTCCATGAAGGTAATTAAGTTTGATTGTATTGAATGTGACACATCTTTTGATTCATGCTCTATTTATATTGATATTGTTTATAGTACATCTCACACATCATGCCTGCAGGAAATGCATCCTTTTTATAGTGCACAGGATTTCTGTAGACATTTCATTTGCAGTCATTCACACAAGGATGCATTCTATCACTTGATGAAAGCTCTAACACTCTATGCAATAATCAAGCTTCTGGAGTGGATATTTCAAATAAACCATCTCTTACCACTTCCAAATTGGCTGTTGAAACTGAATTGACTCCGACCACCAGAAATTCAGGGGAGTTGGTTCCATCTCACTTCTTTTTTCTGTTTTCTTGTGTATATTTCTTTGCTTTGTCTGCTTTATTTGTTTTTGCATGGTACTTGTTTCTTATCTTGCCTAGTCAGGTTTTCATAATAAATTCCCTATGCATTCTTTTTATCATCTAGAAATTGTGAAAGTTAGTTAAATTTGATTGTCGAATTTGATGATTTATTATCATGATTGAATTCTTGGATTACATGTGGTTACAACTTGGTGATGGATTCTATGTTGATAGATTATAATTTTTGATATACCTAGTGAGAATTTTTAAGCCTATTATTCATATTGATGTGTGATGCATTCGTGGTTAATGTTACTCTAGAACTTGCTTAATTCTTTCGAGACCACATTATTATAGGATTGCATAATTTTTATGAAGGCTATCTTACTTTCTTTTATTCATTCCTTTTGTTATCACATGTTTCTTGAATAAAATTCATATCATTTATCATATCATTCTTTTCTCTCTTCATTTATTTCCATTTATTTCACTCTCTATTTCACTTTTGGATGTGGATATTTTTGGATGTTCCATGATGAGTGTTTTGTCCGAGACAGACAAAAATTTAAGTGTGGGGGAGAGAAATAGCTTAGTTGAATTTAGGGGAAGCATAGGTAAACCATGCTTGATCATCATAGGTGAACCATGTTATTTGTCTTTTTATTTGAGCTATTGATGATGTTATATAGTGATTCACAACATGTTGGAAAAAGTGAAAAAAGAAAAGAAAAAAAAATCAAATTAGAAAAAAAAAAGAAAAAAAAATCAAAAACATAAGAATCAAAAGAAAAAAAAATAGAAAAAGAAAAATGCTTTTGACATGTTGTGTTATTTTATATTCCTTTGTGATAGAATTTTTAGAAGAGACAATCTTTATTGTAGCAATATTTTGATTCTATTGTATATCATGAGTGATATTCTTATTGAAAAGCTATAGTAGAGGTTGTCTACATGTTTATTGGATTTATGAAAAATTTTGACATGTGATATTTTGTATTCATTTATGGTAGAATTTTTGTGAGTGATAATTTTTATTGTAGCAACATTTAGATATTATTGTATATTATGAGTGGATTTTTATTGAAATGCTAGAGTAGAGGTTGTTCACATGTTTATTGGAGTTGTGAGAGCTAGCTTGGAAGTTTGGATGAGAAATATTTTTGGGCATTGTTTACTTGTACTCATCTATGTAACATTCCAATATATCTATGTCTTCCACCATTACCTTGCTTAATCTTTCTTATTATTTTTCTTACACTATCATTTGTTTTGATTCATGTTTTCCTTACATTTCAAATAATGCCTTCATTATTTTATTGTGCACTCTTATGTATATAGTAGTGGAGATTAGAAGCAAAGCAAGCATATGGTAGTGCATAAATCATGAATAGCTTGAGTGAGCTCCACTATTGCATTTATATGAGAGGAGAGCCATCATTATTTTCCTTGTGAGGTTATTTTATTATCATTTTTAGTTTATCTATTATGGATTGAAGTTATCATGTTTATTAATTAATATATGAATTGAATTCATGATTGCTTGGGTCATTTGAATTAGACAATCCTACGTAACTTTCTTTTCACTATTTTCTATATATGATTGAGAATTGCTAAGGGAATGCATCTTAGTTATTTTCTTATTTTATTTATATGCTTGAGACGAGCAAGAATAAGTGTGGGGAGTTGATGACTAGCATTTTTGTGCATTATTTTGGCTCTTATTATTGACATTTTTACCTTCTCACACACTTAATTTGGTATTTATACTGTGTTGTGAGTAGGAACTTATTTTGGACATAAATGTAAATTTCCTATAATTATGGAATTTAATCACATGTTGTTATTTTGGTTTTGTAGGAAATTCAAAGAGCCATGAATTAGAGTCAGATCAGATCGAATCTAGCTTGATTTGGAGGTCAAACGGAGGAGATCAAGCTGAATAAATATGAACCGTTGATCCAGATCAAGAGAGATCTTCCCCTTTCATTTAGATCTAAGTATCCTGCCCTTGATCTAGATATGAAATGATATGGACCATTGGATCCAAGCAAGAAGGCAACTTGATCTAAACTATTCATCAGTGAGATCAATGGCTAGATCTTCATCCATCTCCTTCATCAAAATGAACAGCTCAAATGAAGATCCCCTTCATCACTTTAATCAAATGGTCAAGGTTAGCTCTTCATCAAGATGGATGGCCCAGATTCAAAGAGGAAAAATCCTCTCTTAAATCCCTGGCAACAATGCCAATTTGATTATGATCCAATTTTTTCGTGAAATAGGCATCAAACAATGAAGTACCAAACCCCTCTTACACTAATGTCGTCCACCAACGAATGTAACAGTAAGTGATAAACTTAGGATCATATGTTATTTTTATTTTGGGGATTTTTAATATGGAAATGGGAGTTTTGGATTTTGATTCTAAATCTAACAAATGAAAAGCAAAGCAAGTAGGAAACTAATCTAGTGCTGAAATGAAATCTAATTAAGTGTCTACAATTAATTCACAACACATTGTCACTTTACGTTATGGTTTAACCACCAACACAATTAAACTAAGGAAAGAAATAACAAAGCATTAAATGAAACCTAATCTAATAAATAAAAGACAATACAAGTAATAAAGCTAAATCTAACCTAACTATAATTACAAAAAATAAAAGGGCAACATGAAATAAAATAAGCATTTAACGAACTCTAAAGCATTAAAGAAATCTAATCTAACCTAACATAATTGCATTCAATCAAAACTAGAACTTAACGAAATTGAAAGAACAAGACAAAGCAAGAATTAAACAAACTAAAATGCATCAAATTAAATCTAACTAATGGTTGAAGCAATTCATCGAACACTTTATAGGCATGAATTAAGTTGAACTAAATACGTGCAAAGTAAACATGAAAGATCAAATTTACTACAAGCATTCAACAAGAAGCATCAATACAAGCAAATTGACAAAATTAATAAACATTAACATGAATAAAACTAAGCTAATCCAACCACAATTCACCCTTTACCTTCAAGTACCAACGACTACCCTTCGTCGTCACACGAAAGACCCCGCGATCAAACCCCGAAAGTCGGTGGATAGCAGTGAAGAACTATTGGACAGCTTGCTTTGACAACGACGATGATGAACGTATCTTCCACCGAAGAACCCCTTCGCTGGAAGTTAACCGGAAATGAAGGTGTTGTGAATGGGATGAACTGTCGCTCCTTATTGCTCTGCCGCCTGAACCCCAGTTGGTAGAAGCTTTGGAAGGAAGTTAGAAGATGGAGGTCACATCGGAGAAACCCTCTCTGATGAGGTGAAGATGACCGGAGCTTGCTACCTCCATTGCCCCTTGAATCCTTGCTTTGCAACCACTACGATAGAGACTCGAGGAAGCAAGGGAAGTAGATGAAGACACCGGAGAAACCTCTCTGGTGAGTTGAGCACGATTAGAGTCGTCGTCGCTGTTTGCCGCCTCCTGGAAGAGACTGCTATCACTCGCTGGAGAGGAATCAAGAAGAGAAGGTGGAAAGGGGCGGTCGGCCGGCGACATTAAAGGTAAGGGAAGAGTGGCCGCTAGTCGGTGGTGAGGAAGAAAGAAGAAAGAGGAGGTGCCGACAGTGTGAGGGCACGCGACACACCCCCACCCTTTTTAGAGTTCCTGTAGCGTGTGTGCACGCTTCCTCAGGCGAGCACACTTCTTGAAGTTTCTCCTAAAAAGACTTGTCAATAAAGTGTCTCTAGCACAATACCTTAATAAGCCGAGTATATCTCTGATGTGACAATGTAAGCTTCCGTCGTACGATCTTCTTGTCAATCATGCCTGATGCTAGCGGCATTAACTCCCAAATGGATGTTGAGAGATAACACCGTGGGTCCGTTGCTAGGCCGAGCGGGTTAGCCGCTCGGCCGGAACTTCGCTGCTCCTGTGTCGCGTCCGCTCGGCTGGAACTCCGCTGCACCTATGTCGCGTCCTGTTGCCAGGCTGAGCGCGGTTAGCTGCTCAGCCAAAACTTTGTTGCGCCCGTGCCGAGTCCTGTTGCCGGGCTGAGTGGGATAACTGCTCGGCCAGGATTTTGTAATATCGTCCGACCAGCCAATACAGTTATCATCCATATATAATACCTAAATGTTAATCACCCTAACTTTGACCTTCATCGTGGCAGCTAACCCCTACAGGGTGAGCCCCTCCTTATCGTCGTATCAAATATGTTTAGTTTAAAAATAGGGGAGCAAAATTCATTATTAATCAAATAAACATATCCAAGACCAGTACTAAAGTTATGTTGGTTAGTGCAGTACAGTGTTGATACTAGTTTGCGTAAGTCAATACCAATGTGATGTTGATTTATATAAACCAGTACCAATAATGGTGCTTATATATTAGCACCACTATGTTGGCTGATGTTGATTTCAAACCAGCAATGGTGCTGATCTTTAAAGACCAGAACCAATACTAGTACTGATCTTTAAACATCAGCACCAACCTTTGTGCTGGTTTGTAGAAACCAGCACCACCTTGCATGTAGGAGAAAGAAGAAAATTACATGTGTTAAGAGAGGGAAAAAAAAAATATCATTCTTGACCGCGTCAGAGCATCCACGTTAAATGTCGCCCACCATTGTGCAGGATAAATCATTGATGTTAGTTTGTAGAAACTAACACCACTTTGCATACAAAAGAGAATAAAATTAATAACTAGTACCACTTTACATCTGAGAGAATAGAAAAATTATTGAATAAACAGATGCAATTAGAAATGAAAATTTGAATCAAAGTTGTATCAGGTGATCACGTAGATTGTCACCCATAAAAGTTGTGTAGGATATCTATATATATATACACAGTAGGTGCACACGTCGACCTTGCAATCTAAGGATATCTCCAATATAAGATTTATGAGATATTTATAAAATCAAATAACTAAATAAAAAAACTTGAACTATTGTAACGACGAGGTTTGAGATAAAAAAAAAAAAGTTCTCTTAGAACTCTAATCTCATATTAAACCATAAAAAAAATTATATTTAGAACTCGAAGATTGAAGAGGTTCAATCAATCTGAGCGATGGAAGGCAAGTGATAAACTTGGAGCGTCATTTTCAACCCTTTTAAAATAATCAAATCAATTCAGGGAATAAGCATCAAAATTCGGAACTGAAGGAATTAATATTGTATTGCCATTTTCAGTGACAACTTGCAATCTGTTTAATTTCTCAGGTCAACGTGCGCCGGCCTTCTTCCAAACTCTTCTAATCTTGATCTATACCTGCCATTCTTTCTTCTCCTTCTTCTCTCGTCATGGCTTCCTCTGCTTCTCCCTACCTCCAACTACTCTCCTTCCTCTTATTCCTTCCCTTCCGTTGCCATGCCGGACGTGTCGCCACCGAGTTCCTCTACCCCAACTTCTCCGCCACTTACTTCCACTTCGTCGACAGCGATGGCGTCTTCCTCTCATCCTCCGCCTTCTCCGTCGCCTTCCATAACCCCGACGGCCAGGATTCTCCACACTATATCGTCGTCCTCCACGCCCTCTCCGGCGCCACCGTCTGGACTGCCAACGCCGCCTCCCCCGTGCCCCCTTCCGCTACCCTCTCGCTCACCGCCTCCGGCCTCGCCCTCTCCCTTGCTAATGGTTCACTCGCCTGGTCGACCCCGGGACTCTCTGCCCCCGTCTTCGCCCTCCATCTCCTCCCCTCTGGTGAGCTCCGCCTCCTCGACGACGCCAACGCATCCCTTTGGTCCTCCTTCAACCATCCCACGGACACTCTCCTACCTAACCAGCTCCTCCCTGTCTCTTCCTCCCTCACCTCCGCCGTCTCCGGCAACGACCCGTCCCCTGGCGATTATCGCCTCCTCGTCACCCCCGGAGACGCCGTGCTCCAGTGGAATCCAACCTCACGGCTCTACTGGTCGCTCTCGTCTGACGCTCGCTCCGCCAAAGATTCCAATTTGCAGGTTGGTTACTTCTCCGTCAACGCTACCGGGCTTTACCTCCTTGCTAGCGATCGGGAAACTGCCGTCTTTAGGATGATCTTCCCCCCATCGGCTTCGTCCTTCTCCGACGAGTTCTACATGGCGAAACTGGATCCATCTGGTCGGTTCCGGATCATAAGTTCCCCACTGAATGAGTCGTTGTCGGCCGCCATCTTCAACACCGATTTCGTGGCGCCGATGAACGACTGCGATCTCCCAAACATATGTGGCCCACTGGGCCTCTGCGCACCAGGGACAAACAGCTCCACCTGCAGCTGCCCAGCATCTTTCGGGGCGTTGCCAAGCGGCGGATGCTCCCCCGTCGACGGCTCTGTTACGGCTAACTCCTCATGCCCTGGTGAGGGCGTCGCCGGATCAACGGCGAGATTTATGATCTTGGGGAATCAAATTGGCTACTATGGAACCAAATTCTCGGCGCCTAACACTTTCGGAACGAACATCTCGACTTGCCAAGATCTCTGTTCCGCCAATTGCTCATGTCTTGGTTTCTTCTACAGAGCCTCATCCAAGTCGTGTTATTTCCTTGAATACCGAATCGGTTCCCTCATTTCTGTCGGCACGGTCAACGGAGGCGCCACGGCCGTCGGCTACGTGAAGACACTTAGCCAAGCATCGCCGCCTTCCGGCAGTTCCTCTTCCGTCCGTTTCTTCATCGTCTTATTGCCATCAACGGCCACGACTCTGCTGGTGATCTCGATTGCCATCATCTGCTTTGAAAGATGGAGGAGGAACAAGCGCGGGAGCAACGACGTGACGCGGAGCAAATCTGTCTCGAGCGGGCTGAAGTGGCCAACGCCCGCCGAGTTGTCCGAGGACGAGGAAGTGGAAAAAGAGGAAGAGATCGCGATCCCGGGCCTGCCTACCCGTTACACCTACGACGAGCTCGAAGATGCCACCAACAACTTCCAGACGCCAATCGGCTCGGGCGGGTTCGGCTGTGTCTACAAGGGGCAGCTCCTGGATAAGTCCCTTGTTGCCGTGAAGCGGATCAACGCCGCCAGCACGCAGCAGGGGCGGCGGGAATTCTGCACCGAGATCGCCGTCATCGGCAACATCCACCATGTTAACCTCGTCCGCCTCCGCGGCTTCTGCGCCCAGGGCCGCAAGCGGCTGCTGGTCTACGAGTACATGAACCGCAGCTCCCTCGACCGCGTTCTCTTCAGCCGTAACCCCGACCTGGTCGTCCTCGAGTGGAAGCAACGCCTCGACGTAGCTGTGGGTGCCGCGCGGGGGCTCGCTTACCTCCACTCCGGATGCGAGCACCGGATCATCCACTGCGACGTGAAGCCGGAAAACATCTTGCTCCACGACAACAACCAGGTGAAGATTGCCGACTTTGGGCTGGCCAAATTGATGAGCCCTGAGCAGTCCGGGCTCTTCACCACCATGCGAGGGACTCGCGGCTACCTTGCGCCGGAGTGGCTTACCAACGCCGCCATCTCCGACAAAACCGACGTGTACAGCTTCGGAATGGTACTCCTGGAGATCGTTCGAGGGCGGAAAAATCGCGCCGAGGAGAGTGGCAAGGAGTTGACCGATTCTCCTTCTCCGTACTTCCCGATGCTGGCACTGGAGATGCACGAGCGGGGGACGTACGAGGAGTTGGCGGACCCGAGGCTGGAGGGGAAGGTGAACTGGGCGGAACTGGAGAGGGTAGTGAAGGTGGCGCTGTGCTGCCTGCACGAAGAGCCGGTGAGCCGGCCAAGCATGACGGCGGTGGTGGCGATGCTGGAGGGCACGGTGCCGGTCGGCGAGCCGCGGTCGCAGTCGCTGTATTATCTGAGACTGTACGGACGCGGGTCCCGAGGAGCAAACCTGCGGCGAGGGGGATCGGCGACGAGCTCCACGAGTGCTGGGTCGTCGGCGTCGCCGCTGCTGCTCTCCTACATATCGTCGCAGGAGGTATCGGGGCCGAGATAGCACAGGCGTAGCATCGTCGGGCAATTGTGCAAGCTGATGATTGTACACTAGCTCTTAATCTAATTAAGATTGCTTCCTGTGAATGAAGGAAAAAACAAACGATTGTGGAAATATTCCACTCGCCCTGTTTCATGTATAATTTGGTGAGGTGCAAAATTGTTTCATATCCTTTTTTTAAAAAAAAAAAAATTAAATGGCTTGTGAAGGGAAGACTTCAAAGAAATTTAGACAAAAATTAAAAGACTATGTTTTTTTTTTCCAAATCATATTAAAAAGATATTTTATTTTAATTTTTTATTAGGTCACACTCGACTGTTCCACCGTTAATACTTGTACAACCATCGTTTAATACTGTTTTCATTATTATCGTCAGTTTAAATTTTAAATCGATCGATGACGTTATAGCAATTATAGTTTTAGAAATAATTTTAGAATTATTATAATATGAATATTAATTGAGTACGTCTATAATTTTATAATTATTATAATATTTATTATAATTATAGTTTTATAATTACTATAACTTGAATAATAAGTGAATAATATTGCATCCACGTTATAACAGATATGAATAATAGCTGTTACAATATAATTTTTTTTTAACATATTAAATATGCATTATAATATTTATAAAACTTTCGCTGCTACATTATATCCGAACTCATAATTTAGATAGAAAATTTAAACACAAAATAATAATGTAAAAAGTATTGAACATTACTAAAGAATACTACTCGAAATGTGAAATACTCTTTTTTATATAAAAAAACTAGTGATGATTTGAAAAAGGTGTCATTTTGACTTTTGTCCAATTAATCTATGAATATTGATAATTTTTAAAAAGTAAATAAAATAAATCGTTCACAAACTATTCGAAATTTGATTTGATAAAAATTTATTTAAGTTTATTTTATAAGACTCATTAAGATAAACAAATTAAATTTAAACTTCATAATACTCGATTCATTAGCTCATGAATATGTTCGTTAGTAAGTTCATAATTCAACTTTTAAATAGAAAAAATAATAATTTTAATATTAAATTTATAAATTCTATACTCTACTTATAAACAAATATATTAAATTTATTTATTAAAATAAAATTATAAATTTTAATAAGAATATTATAATTTTCTTTAAATATATAATTTAGTTTTTAATAAATAATTAAATTTAAAATTTATATTTATTAAGTTCGTTTAGATTTGATAAAAACTTGAATAAGTTCGTGAACTATAAATATAATCGTTAAATAAATCTCGAGTTTGACTCAATTATAAACGAGTCAAACTCAAAGATTTAAAAGCTCGACTTGGCTTGATTCGATTACACTCTTAATAATTTTTAAAATGATGTAGTAAAAGAGTTATATTTCTCTCCTATATTTTCATAGTATTTATAATCGACCATGAATTGATTAAAGAATGAAATGAATTTTTGTCTGATGACATGCCTATGTCTAAAATTAATCCATGTCATATTAAAATAGTGGCTCATTTAGAGTATTAGAAGTATGTCGAAGATTTATAAAATTAAAATATCTCAATAAAAAAAACCTTCAAGGACTGTGGATGTAAGATTTGGAATTTTTTGTTCAAGAATAGATTTAAAAAATCAAACTAATTTTTTTTGGAACCAATAATTAATGATAAGATGATATTAGAACTTTCAAACCAATTAAAAAATATATTATATTATCACACATTTAATTATAATATTTTATTTCATAAATAACTAATAATAATTAAAGTTGTACTTATTTCCTTTTTGAAATAAATATATTTGATAAATTAAAAAATACTATAATTAAATGAAAATTATAAATTTAATTAAATTAAAAATCATAAGTTAATTAATTAAAAATTATGAATAAATTAAATTAAAAATTATAATTAATTAAAATATTAAATAAAAATTATATAGAGAGATTAAATTAAAAAATAATAAATAAAAATATATAATTTATAATGTAGGGCTCATAAAAAGTTGTATGAAGATTTTTTTTATTACAGAGAAAATAATATATTTTTATATGTGGTATTGATATGGTATTAAAAAAAAACAAAGGCTTATTAAGAAGTTTAACCAGAGCAGAGGCCGATACGGATAAAATGGAAAATTAAAGATGGGGAAGCGGGGAAACCTGTGAATGTGTCTGTCGAGACAGGAAACACGCTGGATTTGATTTTGAAACCTGAAAAACCCTCGGCTGGTTCCCCTCTCTCGCAACGTTCCACAATCTTTCTTTGGTCTTTCTGCCTCCCTTTTCCCGAGGAACCGGGCGCTTGCTCCGCCTCTCTCAGGTTTCAACTCTCAACCTCCAACCGTTGCTGAGATGGGAGCCGCGGAGGCAGCGTCCTACGAGGAACTGCGGAGGAAGAGGCTCGAGGAGAACAAGAAGAAGCTGGAGCAGCTCAACCTTCCCCACCTCTCCCTCTCCCTCCGCAACGCGACGACTTCCCCTAAAACCTCCCCGGTACATCTCCGAAGCACTACCCTCTCCGTCGCTTTCAACTTTCCCTTTTTCTTATTGGCGATTCGGTTTCCGCCTTTTGTGATTGGTAAAATAGTTTCTTTTGGGAGATTCAGTTTCCTCTTTTAAAAAAAATGATCAAAAAGTTGTTTTTGAATGATCCTGCTTCACCATTAATCAGGCTAAGCAGATCAAGCGAAAGATCTCTCAGGATGGCACTCCTACTGTCTTACGCCGGTCTCTCAGGGTCGCTAACCTGCCTGAGGCTAACTATCGGGAAGTAGGTTTCTTCGGTTCATTGTATTTGCTCCCGTTGTCAACTCTCTCTTCTTGATCATTATCCTATGTTTGATATTATCTGAAGAATGATTGTTTTTTTTTTTTTTGTCATTTTCGTTTTGTTCTACTCCAAACAAATTAAACTTCCATTTTGTGGCTGGATAGGTGACTGCAGACGTTGTGGCGAGGCCAAGAAGGTTAGTGATTTTGTGTTTATATCCCTTGATTGACAACTATCTTTTTCCCTAATGTATCTCATTATTGGGATGGCTAGGCTTTTTAAGCGCAGAGACTTAGATAACAGAGTATACGCTTCAGATGAGGCCAGGGAGTATGCCCAAACAAAGGCGGAGGAAGTTGAAGCTGGACTCGATTCAAAGTTCCCTTCTTTTGTGAAGCCTATGCTTCAATCTCACACCACAGGTGGATTTTGGCTGGTAATTGTCATCCTCCAAGACACTTTGTGTTGTTATTCGTGTCTTAATCAGATTCTAGATGAAACACCGAGAAGCTGTTTTGAAATATTTTGGATAATGTTTCTTAACAGGGCCTTCCCAATCAATTTTGCAACATGTACTTACCTAAAAAAGATGCTACAATTACTTTGATAGATGAAAATGGAGAAGAACACGACACTACATACCTTGCTCACAAAAAGGGATTAAGTGCAGGATGGAGAGGATTTTCTATATATCATGAATTGGTTGATGGTGATGCCTTGGTATTCCAATTGGCTGAGCCAACAACCTTCAAGGTGATTGCTCAGTTAGTGTACTTTCCAAACACTATCTAGGATGTCTAATAATTTCCACTGTGAATACTTCTATTTTACATACAATGATTTTATCTTTCATTTATGAATCGTAGTTAGTCATATGTGGCTCTTGTTCCTGATAAGCAAGCTTCCACTTCTGATCATTTACTTGAAACGATTTACTACTGTTTAGGTCTATATAACTAGGGCAAGCGAATATGATGGAAGCTGATGCTGGTCTTGGGTTCTCCAAACAAGTGTTTTGATGCTGATGATGTAGAACTGGGTAAATAAGATCCTACTTTATATATATATACTCTTGATTTCTTTTGAGAGTTAATATGAAATTGTATATCTGATCATTCACCATACAAATAATTTTTTTAATCTGACAATTTGTGCCATTTTGTATTTAGTTGATTTCTTGCACATAGAGGTTGTTCAGAAACATTTCAACCAGAGGTTCTCTTGTCTGATGTAATAATGTTCAGCACTTTATCCATAACTTATATTGCCTGAATGAACTTCTGATCATTTCTTGCATGGATGAGCTGCAGAAAGGAATTTCAATCACACCTCGAAGAATAATTACTAGAGCATATGTTAGTGTTATGTTTTAGAAAAATAATTTACTTCTTCCTTATGTCAGATTGGATTAATAAATTTTAAAGAAGATATAAATTCATTGTTTAAAATTGTAATTGAAGGTTCTCTAATCTACCACACCTGGAAATGACCATACATTTTTTCTTGGTTTTGCAGGTAGGTGGACTTATTGAACTGAAACAAGCCTAGCTCTGATCTATTTCAGAATTAAGTATTTAGGAGGTTCAAAACAGCTTTGTAACAGACATTGAAACTTTTTAGAAACGTATTTAAATCGGCTTGATTGTATGCTTGATACTGTCAGTTACTGCAATTTCTTTCAGTTACGATGATATCAGTATGCCCAAAGAACCAAGGTCCAACAGCACCTAGAAAAATATGAATGCCAAAATTTTATTTCATTTTTATTCAAATATGTCAAGAATACAAACAAATGCACACATATATTTTGTGTTTATTATTTTTTATTCTATAATTTAACAATTCTTAATCATTTCAAATAATATAAGTTTATGGTTCTAATTATATTAAATTATACAAACTCTATATTACTGATCAAGTTTAATTCATTGACAAGGACACGACTAGTTGACCTTGATAAAAGCTCCAATAGATCTGAGCTTGGTAAACTTTTGATAAACAAGCTCGAGTGCAGGATATTAAGCTCGACTATATTGAATTCAGCTTAAGCTTGTTTATTTCAAACATAATGCAAAATCACTGCACGAGCGGAGATATATCTGACACGAGTGGACATTCATTCACCAGGAGATTATACGATGCCTCTGTAATCAAATGCTTTACATATTGGACCCCATTTTACAAAAGAAATTACACGTTGACAACTTGTATACTGAACGTTCACATACACATTAAAAAAAAAATGTTCACGTACACATGTATAGAAAGCACACAACACAACTATATGAGCATGCTATGTACACAGTATCCTGGGTCTTGGGGGCGAGTGTAATTGTCTTTTGCCACATGCCACATGCTACATGCTACATGCTATGTACACAGAAGCTTTACTATATGAAGTGCGAATGATAGGTATCTTGATGCAGTTTGAAGTATTAAAAGGCAGCATGGCATCTATTATCAATTTCAGCGAACCGATTGAATGAGAAAAACAACCATGAAATGAATTGGATAAAAGTATGCTGTTATTCATCACAAGCTACAAGTTTTCTTCTGCATCAGCTGGTGGCTTTTGATGGGCATCAATTTCCCTGCGACATGCTTCCCATAGCTGCTGCTCAATGCCCAGTTTCCTCAGCTCTATTAATCCTCGTTCCACTGGACATGAGAGGAAGAAGAAAAGTTGGAAGCAAATAAGTTGAATAAGAACCTTCAAAGGATTATCAAATTCATATGATTAATGATGCATTGTCTTGAATACGAGTTATAACTATTTCTGTATCAGATATAATTCCATTCCATGTGAAGTATTTAGTTACTAATCTCATGTTTGGCTTTGTCATTTGTTGTAATAATTCTCCCCTATGGAATAAAACATCAAAATTTTCTCTTGGTGTCCTTTCATTTTTTATGGGCGGGTTCTTTCTATTTTATGTTTACCTGTATACCAGCATGAGTGAGTGCCAGGAGTTGATAGAATTGTACTAGTGGTTAGTGCCCGAAGGATATTTAATTGTTGATTGGTATGTATGAATCTTTATATATGGTGTGATAGTTCTGCTTTGAGGACCATAAGATAATATTTTCCTAAACTTCTTTAGACATGGATATTCAATGCAAACTGTTGCAGCAGTAATAACAATCTCTCAACTCAACTCTGTGACATCTAAGCCTAATTGATCTTTGTTGTTGTAATTAGCTTTGCTAGGTTATGTTTGATGCAATAAGCCCAACTATACGTGTACTTTTTTAACTGAAAAGAAACAGCTCCTGTGGAATTGTACCATCAACAACGTCATGAGAAGTTGGTGATTGGCCCATGCGATCTATCCAAAATTGCAGCCGGTCGTCTGCTATATCTTCTTCTACACTGTGGGTTTTTGCTCTTCGCCAAAAGTATGTGAGCCATGACTGCAATTAGTTAGAAAATACCACTGGTTAAACAACAATAATAACGAAAGAGAACAAAAAAAAATCTAATAAACAGTGACCCTGGTAACAAAATATGAAGTTAAAATAAAA